>NC_136261.1:436754544-436917044 GCF_964187855.1 Myxine glutinosa | reverse complement strand
CAAATAAACCTATTTAAAGTGTATGCGCACATAACTTATAAAAATAACGAAGAAATATCTCTCGGTAATTTCCTGAAACATATTTTACTTCCGGCTAATAATGTTGAATGAAATAAAAACGAAGAAATATATGTCGGCATCATTGTTGACGTTTTTGTGACGACTGTCATCAAACGAAAAAGTAATATATCTTAACGGAAAAGCAAAAGCGAATTTTTAATATTGTTATGGATATGAGAATGTTGTTTTTTTATTGTTGTGGTAAAATGTTGTGGTAAAATATCACCCCCTCCTCCCTCCATTTCTGGTTGTATAAAGGTCAAAGGGCGTTCCCGTAGTTAGTCCATAAAACATACATGCAGGACACGATATATCTTGGTTGACAGTTATTTCCTTATTTTGTGTAGTAGGGTAAGGCTGTGTCTTCCATTAATTGAAATACTCCATTGCACCAAGTGAAATAAGATAGATTCCCTTTCATTCCCATTCCCAAAACCTCCATTTCCAACTGCGTCATTGCCATTCGCATTGCCAACTACATTTGCCGCCATCACCCGAGGTAATCTCGGAGAAGAAAGGCGTGTCTCCACCCCGTCATAGAGGGGAGGAGTGAGCCAGCCCCGAACAACCAACCAAGTACAAGGGGTGTGGCTTGAGAGGGCGGAGAGAGAACGCTCGGGGAGGTTTGCGAAGGTTCAAGGGTGTGACCAATATAACCCGCGGCCCGACGCCAGCAGAGAGTTGAGTCGAGTAGAGTTGAGTTGAGTAAGGGATCCCTGACAGAGCAGCTTCAGCCACCGCAGATTCAGCCACAGCAGTTCCAGCCACCGCAGCTTCAGCCCAGCAGCTTCGGGGCCTTGACGGCAGTTTCGAGCGGGGCCGCGAAGGAACGGCGGCTGCTAAACGCGCCGATCGAGAAAGGGCGGCGGCTGCTCATCCCCGACCCGACCGTGCTGCGGTTCCAGCTGAACCTTCCTCGCCCTCCAGCCATCCACCTCCTGCCATTCCTATCATCATTCCCCATGTGAGTCTGTCTTTTGTTTGTTCTGTCCTGGGGAATTAATTAAGCCTGTTAGATAAGCTAGTATTTTCACTGTGTCACCTGCTTTTTCCATTTTCCCTGTATATAACCTTGACTGCTCCTTTTGCTTTAGTGTGTGTAAATAATAAATCCTGTATTCCTCTGTACGTCTTCTTCTTCCTCTTCACATTCGGTCGCTTTAGAGGTTTCCATATTGAGTGTACGTGGTGCGATTTTGGCCAACGTCAGGAATCGGGTTAGTCGGGGTAACTAACTGTTCGGTCGCGGTGCCATCCGCTCGGCAAAACAACATCCTAGCCGCGTCCGTAACAACATATATCGACACGTTGCCGTCGGTGTCATGTTGGGCAGTGTATGATACACAATGACGCGATTTTAAAAAATATATCTCTGCATTTTCCCACGTGTGTGGAATGTTCTTAATTATTGCTGACACCGAGTCGAAAACCATCGATAAAAATGAAATCATATGGCGAGTTAGATTGGAGATAAAGGCGTGAGAGAGACTCAATGGCCTTGAAGTTACTTGAAGTTTCCGTTTGAGAATTCATTTCGTTCTATAAACGGCAAGTTTCATTGGATTTTCTTCCCGTTTTTTTTCAACTGAGTCTAAAACTATGTTAGCGACTGTGAAAAATGAAATGATATATCGAATTTGATTTGAAATAAAGCTGGGAGAGAGAGCAAGACACCCCGGGCCTACAAAACAGGCCTCAAAGCTATGCGAGTTAACAAAATGGTGGATATTTGTTTATAATTATATGAAGGCACTCCCAGAATGGGTGGAGCTATGGGTGGAGCTACTCTGCAAACCGAGTAAGCCACACCCCCGGACAGACACCCAACAGACAGACAGACAGACAGAATCATCTACGGCTATTATAATATCGATGGTAAGGATTTTTCACCCAGAGAGTTGTTGATGCATGAGATGGGGCTCTGAGAAAGGCATTGGCAACAGAACTAAGAGATAAGTTTAAATTAGGATTATATAGATACCTGGAAGCTTTAGAGATAGAAGAGTATTTGGATATTGGCAAGACGTTTGTGATTTGAGTATAGATTGGGAGATTGTGTGCACCTGTGGGAAGTGAAGTGAAGTGAAGTGAAGTGTCCTGGTGTGTGTGTCTGGGAAGTCTTGTCAAGGGGTGGTGTGTGGTTGATGTTGTGTGTTTGTCATTCAAGAACCGCCATCGCACAAACCTCCCCCCAAACCCCCACCACCCACACTTGAAAATAAAAAAACACCAAAATTTGCTTTTTTTTCTTAAAATAATTAAAATAAATGTATTTCTCCATTTTTATTTGACGCGCTTGGGATATCCCTGGTCGTGCCACAACGTCTCATCCACATTCCACCCCCCATTCCCCAAATGAAATTGCATTGTTTTGGCAGATAAACTTGGTCTGGTGTTGATGTGGCGCAGTATAATGGGCCGAATGGTCTCCTCCAGTTTACTCTGGGTTTATTTTTGTCTCTGTATATAAAAACTCACATTCATTAGATCATGATTGACAAGAAAACTTACAAAATGGGACACAGCGGTGAACAAACTGGATGCAAAAGCCCGTATTTATTGCATAATATTTGATTGGATTGTCAATGGAAATAACTCACAATAATTCCAAACAGATTAAGGAAAATAACATGTATAACTTTTCATTTGTTAACACGGGCATTGTATCCTTGGCAGGTCATCGGTGAAATGGAGAGCTTCTTGGAATGGCTCAAGTCCCGAGGCGTGAGAGCAGAAACAGCCCAAGCAGTGATGGCTAAGCTTGGAATTGAGGATCAGAAGGTTATTCGAGCTTGCACTGAGTCGGATCCATTGCGGACCGAGCTCCTCGCTCTCGCCAAAGAGAAATTACAATTTGCAATGTATGCTGACTTCTGTAAACTTATGAATTCTTTTTCGAAGCCGCAAGATTTCCAGATTGCAGGTTCTTCTCTTTTTGGAAGTATTTTCATCAGCTTGGAGAATGTTATTCGGGAACTTTCCAGTTTCTGTGAAAAGATTTTTGGATCCCAAAATGTGCACCAGGACAATGTTTCTGGTTTCTCTGGAATCGGGTTTAGTGATGTCTGCAGCCTCCACTCTCAGCATGAAGCATCAAGAATCACGTCTGGTATGTGACTTTTTAAAATACAACAGCATGTTAACAAATATCTTGATCTTCTCCCATTGTTTTTTGTTGCATACTTTTAACTTGTGTAAGCTCTTTTGGTGCAGTTTGATATTGTCTCATATTAATGAATTTTTTTATGTTGGGTACAAGGTACATTTTAGCTCACCTGGAACATATTTCTGGCGAGCTTATGGGATGGGTCGTCGTTAGTTTGTCCATAAACACTTGCAGCTGCTTCTCCGAAACTGCTGATGGGATTGTGACCAAACTTGGCTAAAATTATATTTTGTGTGTTTGAATTCAAGTTTGTACATGGCATTAAAAAGTAGGAGTTTAAGTGGGTGTGCGGGAGGGAGAGGGGGACAGGGCTGGGGAGTAGGCATGATATCCTAAAATGGTTATTTGCTCTCTTGTCTGAAACTGCCCTGACGATTTTGATGAAACTTGACCACAACCTTCATCACCCGTGATGTACCAAATTTATTCGCAGCATTTTAAAAATCGGGGTATTTTTCGCCGATTTTTTGTGGGGGGGGGGGGGGGGGGGCGGGGGTGGGGGGGAATTGTATTAATTACCTCTGTGTTCCATGTTTAACGGTGCATTTAAGTTATCTGCATGCAGGAAATAGTTTACCTCTTCAGCTATGGAAGGCTTATCCTTGTTATCCCACGTTTTTTGAAAAAGTATGAAGACGCTTCATCGTCATCATATTGCAATCGGCTCTGTCCATCCATCTGTCTGTCCATCATGCTGTCCTGAATGGTTGTGTAAAAATTCACAAACTTGGTTGTTATGATCACCACATGGCAATAAGGTGCAAGAGCAGTATCATTTTGACCCCGCCCCCTGGGTACATTACCAAAAATGGAATAGCAAAATGTAGAATAGCAAAAAATGTTATTGGAGGCACATTAAAAAAAAAAATTCATGTAACCTTGTATATGCAATCATCATTGGGGAACGCTTTGATCTTTTCTAGCCCTGTTAAGTCACCCCAAATCCACCTTTTCCAAATTCTGACTTCTTTCATGAAAGTCCAAGTCGTGTCCATTTGTTTTATACCTTCCGCATATCCACCCCACCCCCACTCGCCTCCCCAAGCCCTCTCTCTTCCACAGATCTCCCGATGTCCCTGCTCTGCTGTTGCTTGTGTGTTTCCCTCTCTCTCCCGCTCATGTCTCCTGCTCCTTTTATTATATGTTTTATGTGTCTCTGTTTATGTTTTTGTGTCTTGTGTGTTAGCTCTGACACGGGCATCGCCTTTGCATACAAAAAAATAAAATAAAATATTCTCCATCCTCTTGGAAATTCTGATCATGTCGCCATCGAAGTTCAGGTTTCTTATTCTTCACCATCAACTGTTGTTCATCGTGTCCATTGGACTGTCTTTCAATATAGAAAGGCTGACTGGGATGGCTTGCCTTTTTTTCTTGCCGATGTTCAGTGGAACTCAATCCTTTGTCACAACCCATATGAAGCTGCCAAGGAAGTTACTGAGTGGATCCGTGTTTGTATGGACCTCTTTCTACCTTCTTGGACCTACCAAGTGAAACAACACTCTCAGCCATGGTTCACTCCAGCTTGTTCTGCTGCTCTCGTCCATCGCAATCACTTTTTCAAACAGTATCGCTGTGTTTCCTTGAGTGAGGCACATCGTTTGTATCACGTTGCGAGCAACCACTGCAGACGAGTTATGGAGAATGCTAAGCGACAGTATACAGAATCTGTTTGTAAATCAATCTCAAATAAACAGCTTGGTTCTCGAGATTTTTGGAGAATTGCTAATAGCATTCTCAACCGTAATCGATCATCGATTCCTGTCCTCTTCAATTGCCCTGAAGTCCTCAATTCTCCTCATGATAAAGTCAACCTCTTTGCTGAGCATTTTGCTGCAACCTCCACACTTGAAGACCACGGACAAACATTGCCTGTTTTTCCTTCCCGTATTGACACCAGGCTTTCCACTATCATCAGCACACCCATGAAAGTTGCTAAGATTATTCAAAGGCCTGACATTTGAAAATCTACTGAACCAGATAGAATGCCAACAATTACTTTGCAGATGTGTTCATTTGAACTGTCTTCTGTTCTCGCAAAACTGTATTGCTTGTGCATGTCAAAGTCTGTGTTTCCACGCTGGAAGCAGGCTTCTGCAGTCCCTGTCTTTAAAGGATCTGGTGAGTAATCAGATTCTTCTAACGATTGGCCTGTTAGCCTTCTACCCATTATCAGCAAAGTCTTTGAATCCTTGATGGAGCAACTCCTGACTCAACTGGAATCCCACAACCTCCAAACTGATGTTCAGTATGGCTTTAGACAGTCAAGGTCCACTGGTGATGTTCTATCCCTAATCACTGAATATGTGAATGGGGCTTTAGATCATCGTGGAGAAGCCAGAGTTGTTGCTCTCGATATCTCAAAGGCTAAAATCACATGGCATTTCTGGAAAATTGCTTGATACAATATCTGACTTCCTTGCAAATCATTAAACATCTGTGGTACATGAGGGACAGTAATCCCCTGTCCCTAATACGAATGTGAGTCCTCAGGGGTCTGTCTGTGTTGGGTCCAACATTGTTCATGTTATATATCAATGATCTGCCTGATTGTATTCTTTCTCAATTAAGCATTTAGGGCTTTAGGCAGATGACTCAACACTGCATACTACCTAGTCAGGAACCTTTTTTCCTCCTACCCGTGACCAGTGGCATCAATAGCCAGCACGGGCCCCGAGGCAAATAACCTCGTGGCCCCCACCCCCACTTTTTCTCTTTTATAATTATTTTTTAAGGAACTTTCTTGAATGAAAAAGAAAATATTTTTTAAAAACAAATGGTCACTTTTATTTTGCCATTTGATCGAAAATATCGGAGATAGCGGGACGTTTGGACCGATCGAGTCAATTTGCACCCTCGTCTATTGAACACTATTTGTCCCTAAGATTGGTTTAAAAAAAACTTGAGAAGACGATTAATAATTTTTGGACAAAGAGGATACAAACGCATTTCTTTGTAATGCACATTTCTGGTTAATAACCATTTTCTGTTAAGTTTGAATGTGTACTATTAACAGCGGCAAATGTTGTTTTGTTTCTGGCATGAAAAAGCAAAATTAGTTTCTGACTTTTAATGTAACAATGAGGAAATGAGGATGAGCCGGTGAGGTGTTTGGTTTCACTGTAATGTTTAAAAAAAAATTACAGGAGGAGCTCGGGCCCCGAGGCAATGCCCTCCCCTCGATGCCTCTTCCCATGACCATATGAGTACCACTCTCAATCAGGACCGAGAGAGTTAGATGAACTGGGGCAAAGACTGGTTTGTTACTCTCAACCAAAAATGACCCACTTATTATCTGTTTCTAGTTCAAGATCACCTTGTTTTCTGACGCTGTCTATGGATTCTTCATTTTTGCTGGAACTCCCTGTTATCTGTCTGCTTGGATTGGATATCAGCTCAAACCTCAGCTGTGAAAAGTACATCTCTGGTAGAGCTAAAAGCACATCACAGCTCCTTGGCTGCTTGTTTTGTGCTCGGCGATACCTTTCTCAAGCTGCTATGCTCCATCTATACAAGGCCACTGCACGTCCTGTCATGGAGTATCATTGCCATATTTGGGCTGGTGTGCTGGCCTGTCACTTTTCTCTTCTTGATAGAATCTAGCAGTGTGTTGCCATTCTGGTGGGACAGGAGTTGCATCATCCCTTGAACCTCTCTCAATCTGCCACTCTATTGCTACAGATATTCCCACGGAATGTGTTCTGAGGGTCCATCAGGTTGTTCCACCCGAGCATTATTTCAGTTGCTCAACACATCTGGCAGTTTCCTCCCACCCATACACTATGTCTGTCCCAAGGAGTAAGACTATAAGGCATTCTGGATGGAGGTCCTCCATGCCAAACAGGAAATTAGAGCAATCTCCCTTGACATAACACGTGCCTTCGATACGGTCTGGCACAACGCTCTGCTCACCAAACTCGCCTCCTATGGTATCCATGGAAATCTCCACGCATGGCTTGCGGACTTCCTCTCTGGTCATGGTCAACGTGTGGCCCTGAATGGGTTTCTCTCATATCCCCTTCCTTTTCAGGCTGGAGTTCCCCAAGGCAATGTTCTGGGCCCTGTGCTTTTTCTTGTCTTCATCAATGATCTCTCTGACTCTCTTGAAAATCCTCTCTACCTCTTTGCTGATGACTTCACTGTCTGCCACTCCATTCCTCATCCCTCAGATCAGCAATCTGCAGCCTCCTCACTCTCTGCAGACCTGGACAAAATCACAGATTGGTCAAACAGGTGGAACATGTCTTTCAATCCTGACAAATCTCACACTCTTACGATGTCTCTCCAAAAAGATCGACTGGACAACCCTCCCATCTACTTTCTGAACAATCCTCTCCAAGAAGTTCTGTCACTCAAGCTTTTGTGTCTCACTATCTGCCATGATCTTTCCTGGGAAAACCACATTTCCAATCTGGCCTCCAAAGCCAGTCGCCGACTGGGCATCCTCCGTCGTGCGAAGTCCTTCCTTGGCACACCTGAGCTCCTCACCACATTCAAGGCTTTCCTCCGCCGCTCCCTGGAATACTGTCCTCCCCTCTGGGCCGGTGCTCCTGCCTCACACCAAGCTCGTCTTCACGCTGTTGAAACCAAAGCTTTCAGAATCATTGGAATCTCCCATGATGAAGCTAACTCCAAGGGCCTTTCACTTTCAACGCAGGCAGGTTGGTCGTCTTTCTGTCTTCTACCGACTCCTCTCCGGCCTTGCTCCCCCAGCTCTCTCTGGGCTCTGTCCCCCAAATATTCCTGCAGGTCGCACAAGATCTGCCTGCAACCCTCTTATGGTTAAACTGCCAAAATCAAGACACTCTGCTCACCTTCACTCCTTCATTCCTCTTTTCTCCTGCCTCTGGAACAAACTCCCTCACTCTTTTCAATCCCACTCCTCCCTCGAGGTCTTTGAAACATCTGTTCACCACCATGTCTTATCTTCCCCATCCAAAACCTTGATATTTTCTACCCCTGTTAATTTCACCCCGGATCCATTTTTTGAAATACCAACTTCTGTCCTGGAAGTCCTTGCAGTGTCTTTGTGTTTTATACTTCTCCCGCCCCCCCCCCTTTCCACGCCTCCTGCCCCCAAGCCCTCTCCCTCACACAGATCTCTCGATGACCCTGCTCTCAAATGTTGTGTTTGTGCGCTTCCCCTTCTATCCCCATCTTGTCTACCACTTCCCTTATTTTATATTTTGTGTGTCTGTTTGATTTTTTTGTGTGATAAATGTTAGCTCTTTCATGAGCCTCGATCCTGTATACATAACAAAAAAAAACTTTTTCTTTTTCCCCACAAGGCATGACTGGAACAGCTTGCCTGCATCCTGCTTTCCCCTCTATATCAAGCTACCTCGATTCAAGAGGAATGTCAATAGACTCCTTCTTTCTGTCTAATGTCGAATATCTGTACTTTTCCTTGTGTAGGCCCCACCTCGAGTAGCCTGAAAGTCTTTGTTGCAGGCGATATGTCATAAAAAGATATGTGGATGTGCATTGAGAGTACGTACCCCAATTGGTAAAGCCAAACAATTTGGCACCAAAAGGAAACACGTTTGTGAAAGAGCGAAAACCCTGCTTCTGTATCAATTGATGTCAGGAGTGAGAAACGAATCTGGGGCGCTATCAGTGGTGCCCCAACAATTGTAAGGAGTGTAGGGTGAAATTGTACTTCAAAGAATTATTCAGCTATGTCAAGCCAAGGTGAGCAGGACCTGGTGGGCTAACTTGAGGAGGATGTGGAGGAGATAATGGCCCAAGAAGCTGGATATCAATGTAACATTGTCGGAGAAGGACCAGGAGGGGCTGCAGTGAAGGTGCCGACAGTGATCGAGGACCCAACCCTCTCCTCCTCCCTCTAAATTCCCCCCCTCACCAGCCCCTGGAAAAGGCAGCGCTGATGGCATGAAATAGTGGGTCGCCCCAGTCCAGCAGTGACCAGCTGATGTTGCTGATTAGTCAACTAATGGCACAAATGAAGATGAAAATGGAGGAGGGACAAGGTGGCTGGCATAAGGCATGATATGCATCTGGGGCAGGCATAGATAAAGGCTGATGTGATGGCTATGGGCAATGAGATAGCCGCAACGCTCGGGGCAGTATGTGGAAAGGTAAGTGAGCATGTGGATGGTGTCTGGAACGAGATGGGGGCAGGTGAGGCTAGAATGATGGAGGAGATAAATGGGATAAAAGAAGAGGTGAATGGACTTAAACAGGGAAAGAAGGACTTGCTGAGGGGAAAAAAGAACTGAACGAGTAAATCAGAAGAAATACAAGATCTCAGGGCAGCTCAGAAGGGCAAGAAAGAAATAATGTAAAATGGGCCATGATGACCTAACACAGAAGATAGAAGAAATGGGATGAACGACAGAGACAAAAGAACGAAAATGAAAGAAAGAATGGAGGACACAAAAGTAATCTTAGAAGAAGAACCTAAGGGGGAAAAGTGGGAAATAATAAAGATAAGTGATTTTTAAACATAGGGGAAATACGCCTGGTGCTCACCTGGCAGAATAAACAGTAAACTGCACTGACTCAAAGTATTTTAAACCAATTTCAATGGTTGCATGTTGAATCATACTAACATAATCATAAGACTTTGAACAACAAACAAAAGAAATACCTATTTTGGGGGGAAACTCCCCCCTCTCCTAACCCCATATACCTTCTCAGATCCCAATTTTTCTAATGCCTTGAACAAACATTGGTACATCACGGGTGTTGAAGGTTGTGGTGAAGGTTGTAGTGAAGTTTCATTGAAATTGTGTGTGTAGTTTCTGAGAAGAAAGCAAATACCAATTTTGGGGGGTTCAACCTGGACCAACTTTGACCCCCGTAGTCCACCTGAGACTTCCATTTTCTTCGTGCCGTGAAGAAACTTCGGTACATCATGGGGGATGAAGGTTGTGATCAAGTCTCATCGAAATAGTTTGTGTCGTTTCAGAGGAAAAAGCAAATTCCTATTTTAGGGGGTCAAACCTGGATCCTCTTTGACCCCATTAAACCCCCTCAAACCCAATCTATTAATTTTTTTTAAAATATTTTTTCATTTTATTGGGCCATGTACAAACGTTATTCACAACATAACAAATATAATTTGTGCCAAGTTTGGTCACAATCCCTACAGCAGTTTCGGAGAAGTTGCAAGTGTTTACGGACAGACTGACGGACTGACAACGCGCCATCGCATAAGCTCCCATGAATTTCGTTCCAGGTGAGTTAAAAATGAAATGAAATAGACAAAGTCCTTGGTGTTCTTGTGTTTTATACTTCTCCCACCCCCCCCCACCCCCCTTCCCACGCGTCCTCCCCCCAAGCCCTCTCCCTCCCACACATCTCCCTGCTCTCAAATGTTGTGTTTGTGTGCTTCCCCTTCTCTCCCCATCTTGTCTTCCGCTCCCTCTTTTTATATATTTTATTTGTCTGGCTGATTTGTTTGTAAAGTAAATGTTAGCTCTTTCACGAGCCTCGATTCAGTATACCAAAAAAAAAAAAAAAAAGCAAAGAAGAATGATTAGAGACAAGTGAGATGGCAAAGAATGTTAAGGAGGAGATCAGAGAAAGTATCGAAACAACGTGTAAAGATTGGGAAAACACATGGCAGGTGCAGATGGAGGGGATATGAGCGATCAAAACGGACCACGACGAGGTGAGGCTGTGGGAGCTGGAGTGAATTAATGGTGTGAAAGGGTGTGTGCTGAACTTTGGTTGAGTAAAAAACCCGGGGTTCATTGGAGTGCCGAGCATCAGTGTAACGGAGTGTGTGCCGCGAGCGTGCAGAGTGGAGTGCATGAGCAAGCGAGAGTTCGGGTCATGCACCGACTCAGACCGGGGTAACCATTATCTTGTCTTCGGGGAGGGGTGAGGTTACTGAGCGGGAAATATTTTAAATGCTGGATTTCTGGTCCTGTGCGAGGGAGATTAAAAAGAACAGGTTTGTAATCCGTACAGGTCCAAGGGAGGTCACATTTCAAGGCACTGCTGTCACTGCGTGTTAACGGTCATTCTGGCGAAATGCCCATATGTGGATGATTGGAAAAAAATTCCCAAGTAATGCTCTGCGGTTGAGTGTGCATGGCACAAATGGCAAATTCAGCTGTGAGACCTCTGCAGGAAGCTCACATGTAAAGTAGTGTGTACACTGTCATAAAGTGAGATTGACTGTGGAGTGGATTGTGTGAATAAATGGTGTGCGAGAGATCGTGAGATGGCCGATGTGTGTAAGTTGTATGTGCTGGTCCGTGAGGTGATGTGGGGATGTACCGGATGTACCAGGTTGTGTGAGTGGATGTGGTGAAGGTTTCAGGGCGGCGCGTATGTGTGTGACATCTGTGGGGGTTCTGCAGCATGAGGAGTTGATGTGGAGAACACGTCTGGGTTCCCTGTAAGAAATCCGCCGAATGTCAGTGCGAACATCTATCTATAATTCCAGTAATCTCTGTACGTTTGTACGTTTGTCTGTGACCGCTGTTTCTCGACAACCACGGGTCCGATATACTTTAAACTTGCCAGGTATATTGCTGGGGACCCGAGGATGTGCCTTTTCAAGGTTTCATATTAATCGGACAATTACTTACCGAGCTATGTCCAAAAAACGATTCAACCAATCAGAGAGCAGCGAACTATCGCGTGTGCCGGACGTGGCGGACACACTCTGCCTCGGATGGCACATTTGAGAGCGTATTCATTTATTTCACGTTTGCAAACTATGTTGGCGCTATGTTGGCGTTAAACGATGTTTTAAAACTAATAAAAACGAATTTGCGATTCATTCGCTTTCCTGCGCGTTTGTGCACGCGATGGCGATTTCTTTACCAAACTCCGGAAGCCGTTCGCTTTGGACCAAACCATTTCATGTAAATAGAGGGGGGGGATATAATTTTAGATATAGATATAGTACGGGCAATGCCCTAGTTAAAATGAAATGGCAGGTTACGGATGTGCCCTTGAACTTTCACACAGAGGGGCAATTACATAGGATAGAATATTTAGTGCGGAAGCGCCCTAAAATCTAGAACGCCATAGCATTCGCTGCTGTTTCAATGTGTTGGGCACTTGAGGAGAAGCTGCCTACCTGTTCATGCCATGGAAGGATCGCCTGTCGAGATCAATTGTGTTGGCAGGTTTGACGGTCTCAATCGGTGTCAGCAGTTGCTTAACATCTCGTCGGGCCGCGAAGCTATCCACGGCATGGCGACCTGTGGGTCCAGAGGTCGGGGAGAGTCCGAGAAGTTCCACTCGTGAAGCGCCCCAAACCCAAAGCCAAAACCCCGAGTCTGCAACAATATTTTCACTCTGTCTGCTGCTTGGGAGTTAAACAAAACTGAAAATCATTCCAAACAGGAAAAATACTGTTTATAATGACATCATAAAGGACACAAACAACAGGCACAAATAACTAATGTAACGTGTTGGATAAAGTGATGTAATCCACAGTGTGAAATGCCAGTAAATTCCAGAATTTTTATAAAATGAATTTAACAATCTTTATTTTATGTGAATTGATTTAAATACTTGAAAACTGTTGAACACAAATTGCCTTCTTGTTACTTCCAATAACCTATAGTTTAGCAGGACTTGGACATGTTAAATAGGGTGGTGTACAAGGGTGATGTAGAAGACTGCTTCAATAGCGCTTAACATCTGGAAGTTTTCTTTTTAACAATATTTATCTTCATCATGAGCTCACCTGAAACGAAGTTCCGGGGGGCTTAAGCGGTGGCGCGTCGTCAATCCGTCCGTCACTCCATAAACACTTGCAACTTCTTCTCCGAAACAGATGATGGGATTGTGACCAAATTGGCACCAATGATATTTGTTATATTGTGACTAAAGTTTGTTCACGGCATTGAAAAAAAAAAAGTCAGTGTCGAAGGGTCAACCAGGGATCAAAGGTGGGTCCAGGTTTGACCCGCCAAAATAGATATATGCTTTCTTCACTGAAACTACACACACAATTTCAATGAAACTTTACCACAACCTTTACCACCTGTGCTGTACCAAAGTTTGTTCACGGTATTAAAAAAAATAATTGGAATCTAAGGTAGTTTAAGGGGGTGGGGGGAAGTTGCCCCCAAGAATAGTATTTTTTGTTTGTTTGTATAAAGTCTTCAGATTACGTGAGTATGATTGTACATGCTGCCCTGTCTTCAAGCAATCATTGAAATTAGTTAAAAATGCCATGATACGGTTTAAAATACCTTTAGTCAGTGTAGTGTACTGCTTTATTCTGCCAGATGAGTGCCCAGGGGTATTGCCCCGATGTTTATATTTTTACTGAAGTGTACATTCCATGACGTAACATGTTCTATGAACTCTTAAGATGGTTCTCAAATCCATTTCCCTGCAAACGACTGACGCTGATTTGTACACAGGTGATGTCCATGCTGTACATGTGGAAGGCAGACAACACAACAACGATTCATCTGTCACAGAAAATTCAAAATGTCAAATGTCATCACGACATCTAGACTCAGTTCCTATAAAATACAAGTGCATGTCTGGGCCTCATAACACCAAGATTAAAATTAAATTAAACAAACACAAAAAGGTTTTCGAAAGACGAATACATCATCAGTGTGATGTGTGCAGAATGGATTTTGCTTCAACAAGTAACATCAAAATACACATGAGAATCCACACTGGAAAAGGCCCCCACAAGTGCTATGTCTGTGATAAAGGTTTCTTGAGAAAAGGAACTTTGAAATCGCATATGAGGATCCATACAGGCGAGCAACCTCACAAATGCAAGATATGTGATAAAGGTTTCTCTCAAAATAGCAATTTGAAATCACATATGAGGACCCATACAGGAGAGCAACCTTACAAATGCAAGATATGTGATAAAGGTTTCTCTCAAAATAGCAATTTGAAATCACATATGAGGACCCATACAGGAGAGCAACCTCACAAATGCAAGATATGTGATAAAGGTTTCTCTCAAAATAGCAATTTGAAATCACATATGAGGATCCATACAGGAGAGCAACCTTACAAGTGCTCGATTTGTGAAAAAGGTTTCTCTGAAAAAGGCAGTATGAAAATGCATATGAGGATCCATACAGGAGAGCAACCTCACAAGTGCTCGATATGTGATAAAGGTTTCTCTCGAAATAGCAATTTGAAATCACATATGAGGATCCATACAGGAGAGCAACCTTACAAGTGCTCGATATGTGATAAAATTTTCTCTGAAAAAGGCAATGTGAAAAGGCATATGATGATCCATACAGGAGAGCAACCTCACAAGTGCTCGATATGTGATAAAGTTTTCTCTGAAAAAGGCAGTTTGAAAAGGCATATGATGATCCACACAGGACAGAGACCTAACAAATGCTCGATATGTGATAAAGGTTTCGCTCAAAACAGCAATTTGAAATAACATATGAGGATCCATTCAGGAGAGCAACCTTACAAATGCTCGATTTGTGAAAAAGGTTTCTCTGAAAAAGGCAGTTTGAAAAGGCATATGATGATCCATACAGGACAGAGACCTAACAAATGCTCGATATGTGATAAAGGTTTCGCTCAAAACAGCAATTTGAAATTACATATGAGGATCCATTCAGGAGAGCAACCTTACAAATGCTCGATTTGTGAAAAAGGTTTCTCTGGAAATAGCAATTCGAAATCACATATGAGGATCCATACAGGAGAGCATCCTTACAAGTGCTCGATATGTGATAAAGGTTTCTCTGGAAATAGCAATTTTAAATTGCATATGAGAATCCATACAGGAGAGCAACCTTACAAGTGCTCGATATGTGATAAAGGTTTCTCTCGTATCAACAATTTGAAATCACATATGAGGATCCATACAGGAGAGTGACCTTACAAATGCTCGATATGTGACAAAGCTTTCTCACATAACATCAGTTTGAAAACGCATATGAGGATCCATATCGGAGAGCTGAAATCTTTAATACCAGGATATGATTAATGAAGTGAAGAGAATTTCGAAATTGAAGAAACCTGAAATTATATCACTGAAAGTCGGAGCAACAGGAAATCCGGATGATCAAGAAAACCCTAACAGTACTTAAAAAGCATTCCGGGGAATATCACGACAAACAAATGACAGGTGGAGGCTGCCAGAGGTTTCGTGAGGATTCTAAAACGAGCCCTTGGAACAAAGTTATGAGAATGAATTTTCACGAACTGGTTCATGAATAATGATTTACTGAAAAATGAGGTGGAAATTTTGAGTTCTGGGAGAACTTGCTCTTTTTTTTTTTGGATTTTTGCTTGTTTGTTCTCTTTTTTGATTGTGACTAGTATTTAGGATTGTTTTCCATCTGATTTAGTTGTTTTTCTAGTCCCTTTTTGGTTATGCTCAGATGGCATCTTTCCATGGCAGGTTGAACATAATCTTTTACTCGATCTTTTCTGTAGTCCATGTTTCATTGCCATGTGTGATATGGGGAGGACACCCTTGATGTAAAATTGTTTGTCAAAAGAAGACTCCTGCCTATGTTTTTCATGAAACTTGAATTTGTGAAGGTTTTCTCAATAAAGAGAGATCCTAAAAGCACAAATGCACTGTCTGTGTTATTGTGAATACTGGCGTGGCTCAGCACATCCATGCTCCTCAGAACTTTTCTCAACCACATGTTGTTTCAGAGGGATAGGCATCTTTGCCCATTTCGGTGTCTTTTGGGTCTTCAGGGTCTTCTGGGTCTTTAAGGGTCTTTTGGGTGTTTTTGGGGTCTTCAGGGGCTTTTGGGTCTTTGGGGTGTTTTGGGTCTTTGGAGTCTTTTAGGTCTTCGGTGCCATTTGGGTCTTCAGGGTCTTTTGGATCCTCTGGGCCTTTAAGGGTATTTTGGGTCTTCAGGGTCTTTTGGGTCTTCGTGGTCTTTAAGGGGAGAGTTTTTCAGACAGCTAAGCCCCGCTCCAGCAGGGAAAATGGCCTTAAAATGCCTGTTGTTGTTGTTGTTGTTGTTGTTGTTGTTGTTGTTGTATGTGGTCTTCAAGGTGTTTTGGGTCTTCGGGGTGTTTGGGGTCTTTTGGGTCTTCAATGTCTTTTAGGTATTTGGTGTCTTCAGGGGCTTTTGGGTCTGAAGAGTCTTTTGGTTCCTCTAGATCTTTAAGGGTATTTGGGGTCTTCAGGGTGTTTTGGGTCTTTGGGGTCTTTTGGGTCTTCAGGGCGTTTTGGATCCTCTGGACATTTTCTGTTCTTGGGTTGTTGTTGTTGTTGTTGTTTTTCATATACAACATCGAGGCTATCGCATCAAACACATATCAGCACATAAAACACAAAAAACATCAACGGACACGTAAAACAATAAAGGGAGGGGGAGACAAGATGGGAAGAGAGGGGGAAGCACACAAGCACAACAGTAGCGAACAGGGACATCGGGAGATCTGTTCGAAGGGAGAAGGCTGGGGGAGGGAAGGGGTACATGGTACAAAACAAATTGACACGACAAGGAATTTCAGGAAGGAAGTTGGGGATTGAAAAATGTGGATTTGCAGTGAATTAACGGGATGGAAAAGATCAAGGTTTTGGATGGGTGAAGATAAGAGATTGTGATGAACAGCTGTTTTAAAGACCTGGAGGGAGGAGTTGGATTGAAGAGAGTGAGGGAGTTTGTTCCAGAGGCGAGAAAAATGAGGAATGAAAGAGTGAAGGTGAGCAGAGAGTCTTGATTTTGGCAGTTCACCAGAAGAGGGTTGCTGGCAGTTCTTGTGCATCCTGCAGGAATATTTGGGGGATAGAGCACAGACAGAGCAGGGGGAGCTAGGCCAGAGAGGAGTCGGTAGAAGACAGAAAGACCACCAACCTGCCTGTGGTGAGAGAGTGAAAGGCCCTCAGAATCAGCTTCATCGCGGGAGATACCAACGATTCTGAAAGCTTTGGTTTCTACACCATGAAGCTGAGCTAGGTGTGAGGCAGGAGCACCAGCTTAGAGGGGAGAGCAGTACTCCATCAAGCAGTGGATTAGCACTTCGTATGTGGTGAGAATCTCACTATTGCCAAGAACGGACTTCGCATGATGGAGGATGCCCAGTCGGCGACTGACTTTGGAGGCCAGCTTGGAAATGTGGTTTTGCCAGGAAAGATCATGGCAGATAGTGAGACCCAAAAGCTCGAATGAGGATTGTTCAGAAAGTAGATGGGAGGGTTTTCCAGATGGTCTTTTCGGAGAGACATCGTAAGAGTGTGAGATTTGCCAGGATTGAAAGACATGTTCCACTTGTTTGACCAGTTGGTGATTTTGTCCAGGTCTGCAGAGAGTGAAGAGGCTGCTGCCTGCCGATCTTAGGGTTTAGATATTAGGCCATGGGCCAGATATGGTCCTCGTGCACCCCCCCCCCACAACTCTACCACCCCATATATTTTTGAAGCACTAGGGTCCCCTCAACATGAAATCAACTGGTAACAGTAAATAAACTGGTTCTTACTATTCATTTTTCACACATATTTGATGGTACCCTTAAAATATATCTTTTTCGTGTCGTTATGTTCCCTGAGATGGCTGAAAGTGGTGTGAGTTATATACGTTATATATCATCTGAAAGGTAATTATCTGCTGGTCATTATAAATGGCATATATTTTAGATTTCGTGTTACCATTGGCCTCAAAAATCAAGTCGAACAGCTATACCCCATGTTTCGCTGTGTCAAACTAACACTGACTAAGATATTCAAACTAATATTTCAAATCCAGCCACACGAGAATTGATTGACATTAATAACAAATGTCTGGACATTCTTTATAAAAATACCTTTCATTTGATACCAAATTTGTATTTTTGTCAATAAAAATCTATCAGATATGACACTTCAAACAGAATGCAGGTGTGCCGACAATCGCGATAACTGCACGAAATGATCGCGTTGATAGACATTGTAAGTCATGGAAGGTGCTTTAATTGGAAAGTGAAATATCATTCAATTGCTCATTGTTACTTGACAATATATTATTAAGTTGAAGGAGCTGGGCTCCAACGCGAGTTGAAAGAATTGACGCGACCAAAGATGGAAATTCGTCCGAGTAGGTTTAATAAATGTATCACACTCGGGTACTCTGAAAAGCCCGTTTATCGGGCAGCAATATATATACACATTTATGTCGGGAAGTTTGCCCGGCAAAAGCTATACCGGGCATGCCCGGGTATCAAGGGCGAGACTTGGAAAGGCGAGTCTGGACCTGCCCGGGCGTGTTTGGCTGCGGCCTGGCAAGTCGAGGCTGGGCGTGCCCGGGCGCTCTGGACGAGCACTGGAAAGGCGATAGCGGGCATGCCCGGACGCTCTGGGCGAGCCCTGGAAAGGCGATAGCGGGCATGCCCGGACGCTCTGGGCAAGCCCTGGAAAGGCGATAGCGGGCATGCCCGGATGCTCTGGGCGAGCCCTGGAAAGGCGATAGCGGGCATGCCCGGATGCTCTGGGCGAGCCCTGGAAAGGCGATAGCGGGCATGCCCGGACGCTCTGGGCGAGCCCTGGAAAGACGAGAGCGGGCATGCCCGTGAAAGACGAGACCGGGCGTGCCCGGCAGGTTCGGGCGTGCCCGGGAACAGTGAGTCTGGGCATGCCCGGGAGAGACGCGTCTGGCCGTGTTCTGGCCGGTGCAAGGTGATTGTGTGCATCCAGCAGTAACCGCTACACACGCCCCTCCAGAATCGACCTGCACCGGCAGGGTCAATTTAAGGGGGGTCCGGATGACCCGGCCGAAGCGACCCCTGGAGGGTCGTGGGGGGGGGGGGTCCGATCCGGTGGTGGGTGGTCGAGCGGGGGGAACTGTGGACGGGGGGCGGCCTCGCCGCGGAGGAAGGGCCAACCGTGGTGGTCGGTCGATGTCCACGTGCGCAGGTTTGAGGCGGTCCACAGAAATCCGGTCCGGCCGGCCGCCGAAGTCGACGATTAAAGACTTGGCGCCCCGTCGCAGGACCCGGAAGGGCCTGTAGTACGGCGGCCGGAGTGGCCCCCGGTGCGCGTCATGAACAACAAAGACGTACTCCGCTGTGCGAAGCGCCGGGGGGACGTAGGACTGGGGGCCACCGTGGCGGGACGTCGGCACGGGGGCAAATCGTCGGGCGGCCTCCTGGAGGTCCGAGCGCTGCCGAGCGGCGGACCAGGGACTGGTAGCATCGGGCACGAATTCGCCCGGGACGCGGAGTGGCTGGCTGTAGACGAGCTCGGCGGCGGATGCCTGGAGGTCTTCCTTGGGGGCCGTGCGAAGGCCCAAAAGGACCCACGGCAGCCGGTCGGCCCAACCGTCGTCCTGAAGGCAGGCCATGAGTGCGGCCTTCATGGAGCGGTGAAACTGCTTGCACAACCCATTGGCTTGGGGGTGGTAGGCCGTGGTGCGGTGCAGCGTGACCCCCAACGAACGGGCGACCGCGCCCCAAAGCTCAGACGTGAACTGTGGGCCGCGGTCAGACGAGATGTCCGCTGGTGCGCTGAAGCGCGTGACCCAGGTGGCGATGAACGCCTGCGCCACGTCGGCGGTGGTGGTGGAGGTGAGGGGCACGGCCTCCGGCCACCTGGTGGTCCTGTCCACCATGGTGAGCAGGTGGGTGAACCCCCGCGAGGGGGGCAGGGGACCCACCAGGTCCACGTGGACGTGGTCCAAACGCTGTTCAGGCACGGCAAAAGGTGCCAGCGGGGCCTGGGTGTGGCGGTGAACCTTGGCTCGCTGGCAGGCCGTGCAGGCATTGGCCCAGTCGCGGATGTTTCGTCGAAGGCCGTGCCAGACGAAACGCGCCGACACCAGCTTCTGAGAAGCTTTCCGGCCCGGGTGAGAAAGGCCGTGGATGGAGGCGAAGATGCGGCGCTGCCAGGAAACGGGCACGATGGGGCGAGGCTGGCCCTGGGAGACATCACAGAGCAGGACGGTGCCCGCGAAGGGGATGTCGGCCAGGCGGAGGCCCGTGTCCGCCGCGAGGAGTGCCTGCACCGAGGCGTCGGTGGTCTGGTCGGCCGCCATGAGCGCGAAGTCCACGCCGAGGTGGATGGCGTCCGTGCTGGCCCGCGAAAGGCAGTCGGCCACGGCGTTGTCTTTGCCGGCGACGTGCTGGATGTCCGTGGTGAACTCCGACACGGCGGAGAGGTGGCGCTGCTGGCGGGCCGACCACGGCTCCGTGACCTTAGCCATTGCGTAGACCAACGGCTTGTGGTCGACGAAAGCCGTGAACGGGCGGCCCTCCAGGAGGTGTCGGAAATGGCGAACGGCCAGGAATAGCCCGAGCAGCTCGCGGTCAAACGTGCTGTAGTTTAACTCGTTCGGCCGGAGTTGCCGGCTGAAAAAAGCGAGTGGCTGCCAAACCCTGTTCACCCATTGCTCATGGACGGCGCCCACCGCGTAGTTGGAGGCGTCCGTAGTGAGGGCGATGGGCGCGTTGAGCACCGGGTGAGCCAGCAGCGTTGCGTTGGCGAGGGCCGGTTTGTCGCTGGCGAAGGCCGCGTCCATGGCCGCGGACCAAACAATGTCATGCTTGGCTGGCTTGCCCCGGAGGGCCTCGTAAAGGGGCCGCATGAGCTGAGCAGCGCAGGGCACGAATCGGTGATAAAAATTCACCATGCCGAGGAACTCTTGGAGGGCCTTGATGGAACGGGGACGCGGGAACGTGGTGATGGCCTCGACCTTGGTTGGCAGCGGCACGGCCCCGGTCTTGGTGATGCGGTGGCCCAAAAAGTCAACGGTCGTCGCGCCGAAGTGGCATTTGACCGGGTTGACAATTAAGCCGTGCTCGCTGAGGCAACCGAACAGTGTTCGGAGGTGGAGGAGGTGCTCGGTGCGGGACGTGCTGGCGACGAGGATGTCGTCCAGATAGACGAAAAGAAACGGCAGGTCGCGCAGCACGCCGTCCAACAAGCGCTGGAACGCCTGGGCCGCGTTCTTGAGGCCAAACGGCATCCGCAAAAATTCGAACAGGCCGAACGGCGTGATGACGGCCATCTTCGGGACGTCGACCACCCAGACAGGTACCTGGTGGTAGCCCCGTATCAGGTCAATTTTCGAAAAGATGACCCGTCCCGCCAAACGGGCGGAAAAGTCCTGAATATGCGGGATCGGGTACCTGTCGGGGGTGGTAGCGTCATTGAGACGGCGGTAGTCGCCACACGGGCGCCATCCACCCCCCGGCTTTGGCACGATGTGCAGTGGCGAGGCCCACGCGCTATCGGAGCGCCGCACGATGCCGAGGTGCTCCAACGCGTCGAACTCGGCCTTTTCCATGGCGAGCTTGGCTGGGTCGAGGCGGCGGGCCCTGGCGTAGCCCGGCGGGCCAGTAGTGGGTATGTGGTGCTCGATCCCGTGCCGCACCGCGACGGCTGAAAACGTCGGCCGCGTGAGGGCCGGGAATTCCACGAGCAGGCGAGTGAACTCGTTCGTTGCCGGGAGGGCGCACGCCAGTTCGGTCGGCGCGGAGCTGCTCATTGTGCACGCCAGGGAGCTGAAGGTCTCGGCGTGGACAAGGCGATGTCGTTTGACGTCGAGCAGCAGCCCGTGTGCGCAGAGGAAGTCGGCGCCCAGCAAAGCCACTGGGACGCTGGTGCTAACAAAAGTCCATTGAAAGCGCTGGCTGCCGAAGCAGAGGGTGATGACGCGTGGGCCGAAAGTGCGTATGGCCGAGCCATTAGCAGCGACCAAAGAGGGGCCGCAAACTGCGTCCAGCCTGTCCTGCTCGGAGGCGGGTATGACGCTCAGTTGGGCGCCGGTGTCGCACAGGAAATGCCGCCCAGACGCTTTGTCCCGAATAAACAGCAAGTTGCCCGAGTGGCCGGCGCTCATGGCTGGGAATGAACGCCGGCCCGGCCGTTTCCTGACCTGCCAAAAGTGCACGGGGGCCGGCACGTCCGAGCCTTGTGTCCGAACCTGGCGTGGTAATAACACCACGCCCGGTCAGGTGGAGGCCCCGGCCGTCGTGTCAGAAGCGGGCGGTGCAGCGTGGCGGCCGCCAGTTGCACCGGCAGTTCGGCCTCCAACCGCGCAGGGTGTTCGGGCATCGTGGGCGTCGTCTCGGATGGCGGCGGGCTCCAGGTAACCGTGCCGATGTGCTGGCCCGCCGAGGAGATCTTATCGGCTTCCCTGGCGAGGGCGCGGGAATCCGTGATCAACGTGCCAGCCAGGGCGAGGCATACCGGGTGAGGCAGCTGGCGAAGGAACAGCTCACGGAAAAGAAAATCCGGAGAGTACTCACCGAGCAACGAGAGCATATAGTCCATGTGCTCGGACGGGCGCGTGTCGCCGAGCTCGGGCAGGTCAAGCAGGTGCCGTGCGCGTGCTGCCAGTGAGAGGGTGAAAGCGTCGAGGAGGAGTGTCTTCAGTGCATCGTATTTGTCAGCAGCCGGCGGGTGCTGGAGGAGGCTCAAGGCACGGGCCGCGGTGGCGGAACCGAGCGCCGCCACAACATGGTGGAAGCGGGTGTCGTCCGCGGTGATGCCTCGCAGGGCGAACTGAGAGTCCGCCTAGCGAACCAAACAGCCGCGTGAGCCTCCCAGAAGGTAGGCAGTTTAAGCGTCACTGCCATATCCATGTCGGTAGGTCACCAATGAAGGAGCTGGGCTCCAACGCGAGTTGAAAGAATTGACGCGACCAAAGATGGAAATTCGTCCGAGTAGGTTTAATAAATGTATCACACTCGGGTACTCTGAAAAGCCCGTTTATCGGGCAGCAATATATCTACACATTTATGTCAGGAAGTTTGCCCCGCAAAAGCTATACCGGGCATGCCCGGGTATCAAGGGCGAGCCTTGGAAAGGCGAGTCTGGACCTGCCCGGGCGTGTTTGGCTGCGGCCTGGCAAGTCGAGGCTGGGCGTGCCCGGGCGCTCTGGACGAGCACTGGAAAGGCGATAGTGGGCATGCCCGGACGCTCTGGGCGAGCCCTGGAAAGGTGATAGCGGGCATGCCCGGACGCTCTGGGCGAGCCCTGGAAAGGCGATAGCGGGCATGCCCGGACGCTCTGGGCGAGCCCGGGAAAGACGAGACCGGGCGTGCCTGGGAGGTTCGGGCGTGCCCGGGAACAGTGAGTCCGGGCATGCCCGGGAGAGGCGCGTCTGGCCGTGTTCTGGCCGGTGCAAGGCGATTGTGTGCATCCAGCGGTAACCGCTACAAAGTCACACTTTACCTCGATTTAGTTACAGGAATACATGCATGTTGCAAATGAAGCAGCTTTGTCAACCACTCGCGACTATTCAGAAATTTACCAGCTGGAGCATCAGCTGGAATCTAGCATCAGCTAGAACTAGAAGAAGTTCACAAGAAAGCTCTTGAAGTAGTTTGTGATGTTGTAGATAAGGAGGTGTTACATAGCCACAAGGTTGTGAAACTATCAGACTTGAGAGCATTGTATGTTGCTCAGCTAGAAAGCAGCAATGTTGTTATACTGTAACAAATAAGGTGTGATTGTGTGTGAATTTAGCAATTCATATTTCATTGTTGAAAGTTCGCACAATGTTACCACATGGATCATCTGAGAAGCATATGCAGCAATTGTCGGTACACCTGCGGTCTGTTTACAGTGTCATATCTGATAGATGTTTACTGGTAAGAAGACATATTAGGTATCATATGAAAGGTATTTTTATGAAGAATGTCCAGAAAGTTGTTGTTAGTGTCAATCAAGTCTTGTGTGGCTGGATTGAAGATATAAGTTCGAATATCTTAGTCTGCGTTACGTTGGCACAGCAAAACATGGGGTAGAGCTGTTCGACTTGATTTTTGAGGCCAATGGTAACACTAAATCTAAAATATATGCCATTTATAATGACCAGCAGATAATTACCTTTCAGATGATATGTAACTTATATAACTCAGACCACTTTCAGCCATCTCAGGGAACATAACGACACGGAAAAGATATATTTTAAGGGTACCATCAAATATGTGTGAAAAATGAATAGTAAGAACCAGTTTATTTACTGTTACCGGTTGATTTCATGTTGAGGGGACCCGAGTGCTTCAAAAATATATGGGGTGGTAGAGTTGTGTGGGGGGTGCACGAGGACCATATCTGGCCCATGGCCTAAATGTTATTAATTTTGTGTTTCATCACGCATGATGATACAAATAAAAAGCTGAACCAAGACATACAACATGTAAGTATCTCCACATCAACAAGTTAGTGCAGTGGTCATATGTACGTCTGTTTATCAACACACAAGTGCTAAAACGTGGTGAAGTTTTCATCCGATGGGCAGTGAGTGGGCCTGTGCAATTTGTAGTGTGCAGGACTGTAGACAAATTGGTTCCAATCTTGGTCTTGTCAGTGAAACGCATAAAACATGCAAAGTGATATCCAACGGAGTTAGGAACAACATCGAGAAGATCTGGTGCCAAAACAATCTCCAAATGTAATCGTTTGATTTTGTTTTGTTGGCAATTGGACTTTCTCTAGTTCCCAAGCTTTTCAACTCATGAACACTTACACGAAAGTTTTGCAAACTTATGTCCGAAATAGAAATTAGATTTGTCTGCACATTGGTCCACAACGTGCATGCAGCACACCATGTTGCGATGTCCCAACAACCTGTTCATGCACACACTGTACAATGACTGTGATTGGTTAATTTTGTGGAGCCTCTGTTACAACCGTCATAATTGGTCGAGTAAGGCTTACAATGACGTCATTATTTCAGAAGAATTGTCTGCTGCAAGGGTAATTGTATTGTCCTTATTACCAGATTTGTGAAAAAATGTGCTGGTTTTTAAAATGGATCATTCATAAATGTTCTGAGAAATCTTCCAGCTGATTAAAATATTTTAAGTAAAGTACTTCTCTGACGCAGACCGTGGAAAGTAAGAATTTGAGGGCTCGGCCCATGGCCTAAAATGTTCTATTTGTGACGAGGATTTTATTTCGAAATGGAGCTTGACCTTCCATGGTGCAACCCACGCTGGAGCGATCACATAAAAGGTGCCACACTGGGTTGTTTGTGCCACCCTTGTAAGCGATCCTCAGCAGTCGGCAAGGTATTCAGTGAACCAGGAAGGAGAAAGCTATCGTGAAAGCGTACATCCCTTTGGGCATCTACCTTGAAAGCACAACTCCTCAGAGTACCATCTGTAACCCCTGACAACCAGCCGGCATCCCAAACCCCTTGATGAAAGCCATACAGCTTGCTGTCACCAGAATGTCCACAGCTATGACTGCAAACTGGAGTCAGAAGGCAACAAGAATCTCAAAATTGTAACCCCATCTGCATCCTGAAACTAAGTTTAAATAAAATGACAGCTTTAACAAAATGTAAATCTTGTTAATTTGGTTCTTCATATTCTCAATATAGAATTGTTGAACAATTGATGGCAAAAACTTAAATGGAAACAGAACTTAATCTCTCAATCTGATCTTGGATCTCATCGTGTTCCTTTCAAGGCCTTCCTTCGGTTTCCAGTTTGTAATTCTTGTCTCTGTCCTTGCCATGTATCCAGCCAAGATCCATTTGAGTTTTTTGATTGTGACCAGTGTTTAGGAATTTTGTTTTTTTATCTGATTTAGTTGTTTTTCTTGTCCCGTTTTGGTTATGCTCATATGGCAACTTTCCATTGTTTGAACATCAATTTTTACTCGACCTTTGCGGTAGTCCATGTTTCATTGCCATGTGTGATGTGGGGAGAACACCCATGTTGAAAAATTGTTTGTCAGAATAAGACTTCTACTTTTGTTTTTCATGAAACTTTTATTTGTGAAGGGTTTCACAATAAAGAGAGGTCCTCAAAGCACAAATGCAGTGTCTGTGTGATTGTGAATATGTACTGGCACATTATGATAAATTATTATTAGTCATTTAAGAGTTTGAAGTTGTCCACATCCCGAAAGGTAATCCTGATTAAACCGAGAGTTGTTCACCAAACCAGTTGAAAGCCTTGCAGAGCACTTACCATCATTACATGACTGCACTTCATGCCATCGATGATTGCTGCCAAGCAGCGCAGTTACACAGGTCTCAATGTGAAGGGCACACAGCAGGTTGCTCCCACATTTTTCTCAACATCAATGGTAATGCAATGTTAATGGAGGGAATAGTTTTTAACACAGATGTGAAGAGTTGAAACGAACCCCTCCCCCCCCCCCCCCCCACCCACACACAAAAAAGGTTGAGATTCAAGTCGATGTGGCCAGGATGTAACGAACAGTCTAAAATATATATATATATATTCCAAAAACAGATCCTTGAAACTCCATACCAATGAGCCTGCTCCCAATCATCAGCAAGGTCATGGAATCCATCATCACTTCTGACATTCAATCTTTCTTCTTCTACATTGGCTTAATCTTAGATCATCAATGTGGATTGAGACCAGGCCACTCTACTCTGGACATGCTGCTTCGGCTGTCTCAACAATGGACGGATGTCCTCAACGTCAGACTGGAAATCAGAGCTGCCTCCCTCGACATATCTCATGCCTTCGATAAGGTCGGGCACCCCACCCTGCTCACCAATCTCTCCTCTTGTGGAATCCATGGAAATCGCCATGCATGGCTCACGGATTTTCTCATGTCGTAGTCAGCGTGTGGTTCGAAATGGAATTCTCTCCTGTTCCTGACCAGGCTGGAGTTCTTCAAGGCAGTGTTCTTGGCCCTGTGCTTTTTCTAATCTTCATCAGTGATCTTTCTGACTCTGTAAAATCTTTATCTTTTTGCTGATGATTCCACCCTCTGCTGTTCCATCTCTCATCCCTTGGATCGACAGTTCTGGCCAAAAAGTAGCCTCTTGCCTATTTGCAGACTTGGATAAAACTACAAGCTGGTCAAACACATGGAACATGTCTTTCAATCCTGACAAATCTCACACTGTCACCTTGTCTCTTACATCTACTTTCTCAACAATCCTCGAGAAGAGGTTCTGTCACTCAAGCTTTTGGTTCTCATTATCTGCCGTGATCTTTCCTGGGAAAGCCCCAGGTCCAAACTGGCCTCCAAAGCCAGTCGCCAACTGGGCATCCTCCATCCTGTGAAGTCCTTCCTTGGCACCGCTGAGCTGCTCACCACCTACAAAGCTTTCATCCGCATTTTGATGGAGTATTGCTCTCATCTCTGGGCTGATGCACCTGCGTCATACCTAGTGTGGCTTCATGTTGTAGAAACCAAGGCTTTTAGGATTGTTGGTACAGTCGAATCAGCTAAATATGCTTACGAATAATGTTCTAATTCGATACAACAACACAACAAGCATTTTAAGGCCATTTTCCCTGCAAGAGCGGGGGTTAGCCTTGCGGTCCCCATGACAATCTTCTCCATTTTTTGCCCTATTTTCTGCATCTGGACAACCCTCCCATCCACTTTCTAACTAATCCTCTCCAAGAAGTTCTGTCGCTCAAGCTTTTGGGTCTCACTATCTGCCATGATCTTTCCTGGGAAAACCACATTTCAAATCTGGCCTCCAAAGCCAGACGCCGACTGGGCATCCTCCGTCGTGCGAAGTCCTTCCTTGGCACACCTGAGCTCCTCACCACATACAAGGCTTTAATCCGCAGTTCAATGGAATACTGCTCTCCCCTCTGGGCTGGTGCTCCTGCTTCACACCTCGCTCGTCTTCACGCTGTTGAAACAAAGCGTTCAGAATCATTGGAATCTCCCGCGATGAAGATAACTCCAAGGGCCTTTCACTCACTCACCACAGGCAGTTTGGTGGTCTTTCCGTCTTCTACCGACTCCTCTCTGGCTTTGCCCCCCCCCCCAGCTCTCTCTGGGCTCTGTCCCCCAAATATTCCGATAGGTCGCACAAGATCTGCCTGCAACCCTCTTATGGTTAAACTGCCAAAATCAAGACTCTCTGCTCATCTTCACTCCTTCATTCCTCTTTTCTCCCGCCTCTGGAACAAACTACCTCACTCTCTTCAATCCCACTCCACCCTCCAGGTCTTTAAAACAGCTGTTCACCACCATCTCTTATCTTCCCCCATCCAAAACCTTGATCTTTTCTACCCCTGCTAATTTCACCCCAAATCCACTTTTTTGAAATACCAACTTCTATCCTGGAAGTCCTTGGTGTCCTTGTGTTTTATACTTCTCCCACCCCCCACCCCCCTTCCCACGCCTCCTCCCCCCACGCTCTCTCCCTCCCACACATCTCCCTGCTCTCAAATGTTGTGTTTGTGTGCGTCCCCTTCTCTCCCCATCTTGTCTTCCACTCCCTCTTTTTATATATTTTGTTAGTCTGGTTGATTTGTTTGTGAAATAAATGTTAGCTCTTTCACGAGCCTCGATTCAGTATACAAAAAAAAAAAAAATCTCCCCTTGTTAACCCCCTTGCCCGCATTTCTTCTTCAACCATCTTTAGCCAAGTCCTTCTCTGTCTTCCCCGTCCTCTACTTCCTTCTACATTCATTTCCATCACTCTTCTCAACCAGTCACTTTCATTCTTCCTCAACACATGACCAAACCATCTCAAACTGTTTCTCTTCACAGCAACCATCACAGGCTCTATTCCCATCATCTTTCACAATCCATCATTTGTCTTCCTCTCTCTCAAAGATACTCCACACATCCACCAAACCATTCGCATTTCCACCCTTTCCAGCCTTCGTTGCTGCTCCACGTTCAATGGTCTAATTCGCTAATGGCTAACAAATTAAAACAAAAATTATTTTAAAATTATAGAATTTTTCAGAAAATCAATTATGTTTTTGGTTTTTCACTGGGTGATGAATTGTTTTCAGAAAATATCAGTCTAGCTATCTCACCCATGAGCTTCAACTTGAAACTTTTACTGCCAAAGTATAACAAGAATTGCTGAATATGGCATCTGCAAATTCTATTGTCCGTTTTATTTTTCTACTAGAATTTTACTGTTGCCTGCAGGTGTGTAACAGTTCTGATGCAACCAAATCATGCAAATATGTACATGGGCGAGTAAAAATAAAAAAAACAGATGTGATATTATATGGATAGCCCCCACAACTTGGTTTTGAAGGTGTCGAGGGAGGATGAAGTGCTAGGGTCCTCCTCCAGGTGATTCAAATCCCTGCAGATGTGGGAGAGGAAGGATGAGGCCTGAATACTGCAGTGTCATAAATCGGAATCCATGTCCTCTGATGTTTGAAGATGCTCCAGTGAGGTATGCACTTCCCCTGATATCGACAAAGTCGTAGCGAATGCGGTACATGAAGGCAAGATGGCTTTGGGGTCGTCTACTCTCCAAGGTGGGCCATTGTAGTTCTTCAATCATGGCGGTGACACTGCTGGTGCAATCATAATTACCAGTGGCATACCGAACACCTCTGCACTGAACCATCTCAAGCTTGTTAATTTTCCATGATTGTGAGGATCTCATGCTGTTGCAGCATATTCCATGATTGGTCAGACGGAAGTTGTCAATGTAGTCTTCTTTATTCTACAGTTGCATCGGCTGAAGTTTTGATTCAGGGAGACATTGGTGGAGTTAGATTTTTTTTTTTTTGTATACAAAATCGAGGCTCGTGTAAGAGCTAACATTAATCACAAAAAGACAAACTGACACATAAAACATGAGATAAAGGGAGCGGGAGACAATATGGGGAGAGAGGGGGTCGTTCACAAGTACAACAGTTGAGAACAGGTACATCGGGAGATCTGTGGATGGGGGAAGGAGATAACTTGTGCGGAGGAGGCACGGGAAAGGGGGGGGGGGGGGCATCTTTCTTTCTTTCTGGTTTTTTTTTTTTTTTTTTTTTAAATCTTTCTTGACAGTTGCATCCACATGGATGTCGAAATTTAGCTTTGAACCTAGATTTGTTCACAGATATGCACAGGGAAATCAGTGGTCTTATTCTTCAAAGAACACCAGCTCAAAGGTTCATTGAATCGTTTTATTAAAAATATCCACCAAAGAATAATTATTTGGCTTATAATTCTCCCAAGGAACACTTTAAGAATCTTAACAAAACTGACTATTTAGACAAACTGGAGAGTGACCAGATCTTACAAATTTGACAGGGAAAATCTTTATTTCTTCAAAATAATTTGTCACGCACAAGTAGTGTATATATGTTGCTTCTGGGACACTCTCATTTTCCCACTGACTTACATGTTAATTTTCCTCTTAACCTCATTGCCCATTAACACCTCTATTTCTCCCACCCTCATCTTTATGAACCTTTTGTCTATAGTACCTATCCTTAATGTTGTTCATTAGACCACTCAAACACTACAAATATTTGTTTTCCCTTATAGACCTATAAATCCTTCTTCTACATATCATCTGGCAGATTATCTTTGACCCACTCAAACATCGACCCATTCACTTACATGTTAATTTTCCTCTCACCTCTTTACGAACCTTTTAGCCTTTTGACACCTATCCTTAATGTTGTCCATTAGACCACTCAAACAATGATCCCCCCTTGGTCTTATGGTACTCTTACTATCAATGATCCCGAGTAGACCACTCAAACATTAATCCTACAAATATTTGTTTATGTGTGGGAAATAATTTAATTCTCTTGCCACTCCCTTCACCATCTAATATATTAACAAAAAAGATGTTTGAGTTTGGTTCTTTATGAAGATATTTTAACTGAGCTGAGATAAAATGTTAAACCTCCCTCAATGTTCTTGTTTGAGCGCCTGCAGTGCCACACACGTTTTGGTAGGCTCTGCCCACCTTTTGTTAAGCTCCGTCCACTTTTTGGTAAGCCCCGCCCACTTTTTAAGCCACGCCCACTTTTTACTAAGCCACAACAACTTTTTAAGCCCCGCCCACTTTTGCTAAGCTCCGCCCACTTTATAAACTCTTCAGCATTGTATCATTTCCAGGTAATACATTACATCATTTTCAGGGAATTCCCATCACATCATTTCCAGTTAAGACATGCCCAGGGAATTTCCACAGGAAATGACACACCCAGTCCTTATAAAAGGCACCGACCACACGGGCTTTTTCAAACACGCTTTCTGCTTCACTTGAGAATGGACTACTATGCCGAAATGGAATGGGATAACTTTGCTATTCCTTGGAGTCCTACTACCTGTGTAGAACTTAACCTTCAGATTGATGAACTGGACTCGGACCTCTTATCTTGACAAACTGTTCATGTAGAACACTTTGAGAAGGCCATATGGGGCCGGTCTGAAGAGGACGCAGGCGTCGCATGCTCGCCGCTTCTTCGACCGGGCCACTGTCAGTTGCTTTCTTTTTTGGTGGTCGTGCTGATTTTTTGGCCATTGAGTCTGCCCTCTGCATAGCCCCGGCTCTGCTCCCTGCTTCGCCTGCCCGGCTCCTTCGCCTGCTCGCTGTTTCCTCAGGCGCGCACTCGTGGATTGTGACCATCGCAGCGGTTTGGTGGTGGTTTCCCGCCGTGATCTAGATTTGTAGCGGCGGCGGTCGAGTGCCGCTGCATTTGCCGCTTTGCCGTGATCAACCTTGGCCTCGTGATCGTCTCTTTGCTCCTGCCTGCCATCTGCTTGGTCACCGGCTCTGCTCCTGGCTTCACCTACCTGGCTCCTTCGTTTCCTCAGGCCCGCTCCCATGGGTTGGGACCATTGTTTCACCTCCTCAACCTTGGCCTCGTCTCGTCCCTTCGCTCCTGCCTGACATGGCTCTGCGGTATACCGCCGCAAGGCTCCTTCTGCTCAATACCCGCTCCACCCCATCATGCATCTCTGCCATCAAATCAAATGGACTCCTCCGACGACCCAGGTACATTCGCCATGAGTAGTGTATATATGTTGCTTCTGGGACACTCTCATTTTCCCATTGACTTACATGTTAATTTTTCCCCTCCCTCATTGCCCCTAAACACCTCTATTTCTTTCACCCTGTTCTTTACGAACCTTCTAACCTTTTGACATGTTATCCTCATTCATTTGACCACTTAAACAATGGTCCTTCTGTGTGAACCTGTGATCCTTCTGACCTTATGGACCTTTTAACCTTTTACTCTTAATATCATCTGGTGAATCATCTTTGACCCACTCAAACAACGACCCTACAAATATTTGTTTATGCGTGGGAAATAATTTAATTCTCTTGCCACTCCCTTCACCATCTAATATATTAACAAAAAAGATGTTTGAGTTTGGTTCTTTATTAAGATATTTTAACTGAGCTAAGATAAAATGGTAAACCTCCCTCAATGTTCTTGTTTGAGCGCCTCTAGTGCCACACACTTTTTGGTAGGCTCTGCCCACTTTTTGTTAAGCGCCGTCCACTTTTTGGTAAGCCACGCCCACTTTTGTTAAGCCACGCCCACCTCTATACTAAGCCCGCCACTTCTTGTTGGGCCACGCCCACTTTTTTACTAGGCCCCGCCCACTTCTGCTAAGCCCCACCCACTTTGTTAAGTCCCACCCACTTTATAAACTCTTCAGCATTGTATCATTTCCAGGTAATACATTACATCATTTTCAGGGAATTTCCATCACATCATTTCCAGTTAAGACACGCCTAGGGAATTTCCACAGGAAATGACACACCCAGTCCTTATAAAAGGCACCGACCACACAGGGTTTTTCAAACACGCTTTCTGCTTCACTTGAGAATGGACTACTATGCCGAAATGGAATGGGATAACTTTGCTATTCCTTGGAGTCCTACTACCTGTGTAGAACTCAACCTTCAGCTTGATGAACTGGACTCGAACCTCTTATCAATGGAGGTAAGTTTGTTTATTTATTTATTTATTTATTTAATTAATTAATTATTTATTTAATTTTTTTTTTTAATTTTTTTTTTTAGATGAGACTCGTGTAAGAGTTAACAAAGTTTATTTTAATATTCATAGAGCTTGATTTATACAAATAAAAATATTGTATTAAATTAATACATTGTTATTTTCTTTCACAGGAAATTGTATCTGAGATACGAAATGAAAATTCTGCTTTTAACACAACTTGGGATGAAGTTATTTTTTTGTTTGAAGACATTTTGAACAACCAAGACCCCCAGAACGAGTTCTCCCTTGATGACCCAGCCAAAGAGTTATACCTTGGAGATCCACAAAATCCTGAAAAAGAGTTTTACCATGATGATACTTGTTGTGAGTTATCAAAACAAAACCCACTGAACAAGTTCTACCTTGATGAGCCAGAATACAAGTCATACATTGGAGACCCACAAATTTCTGAAAATTGGGAAAGGGGAGTTCTCCCTGATGGTCCGCAGTTATACTATGTGAGACACATCATAGAAACCCTAAAAAATTGGGAAACGGGAATTCTCCCTGATGGTCCGCAGTTATACTATGTGAGACACATCATAGAAACCGTAAAAAATTGGGCAAGGAGAGTTCTCCCTGATGGTCCGCAGTTATACTATGTGAGACACATCATAGAAACCCTAAAAAATTGTGAAATGGGAATTCTCCCTGATGGTCCGCAGTTATACTATGTGAGACACATCATAGAAACCCTAAAAAATTGGGCAAGGAGAGTTCTCCCTGATGGTCCGCAGTTATACTATGTGAGACACATCATAGAAACCCTAAAAAATTGGGAAAGGGAGGTTTTCCGTGATGGTCCGCAGTTATACTATGTGAGACTTATCACGGAAACCCCCAATATTTCTGAAAATTGTGGTTCTACCTTGGGGACTTGGAAAGATGGTTATATTTTTGGAGACTCAGAATGGGGGTTTTGTTTTGATGACTCGGAATGTGATACCTATCTTGGAGGCTCAACAGGAATGTGGTTATACCTTGGGAACTTGGAAAGTTGGTTTTATTTTGGAGACTCTACCTGTGGGGTCCATCTTGGAGACTCTTTGGATTCTAAAGCAATGAACAATGTTCTTTGTTTAATGACGCTTGATTTAAGCAATATCAAGAAAGTTCGAGGAAGAAAATGCTGGAAAATTCTTTCTTCCCATTTCTACTTCTTCAAACTTGAAAGCCTTGAAAGACAGAATTGGCGAGAAGAGGAAAAAAAAAACAAAGAAATACATATTTTTTTAAAAGAAGAAAAAAAAGATTATGTTAGGGTTTGGGTGGGATTTTGAATGTGAGGGCTAGGGATGGGGTTGGGTTAGGGATGGGGTTGGGTTAGGGTTGGGATTTTGAATGTGAGGGTTAGGGTTGGGGTTGGATTAGGGATGGGGTTGGGTTAGGGTTGGGATTTTGAATGTGAGGGTTAGGGTTGGGGTTGGGTTAGGGATGGGATTGGGTTAGGGTTGGGATTTTGAATGTGAGGGTTAGGGATGGGTTGGGGTTGGGTTAGGGATGGGGTTGGGTTAGGGATGGGGTTGGGTTAGGGATGGGGTTGGGTTAGGGATGGGTTGGTTTAGGGATGGGGTTGGGTTAGGGATGGGTTTGGGTTTGGGTTAGGGATGGGTTTGGGTTAGGGATGGGGTTGGGTTAGGGATGGGGTTGGGTTAGGGTTTGTATATTATTATGACTCACTCACACATACACACACACACAAAATTTAAGCCCCAACTGAAAAGTTGTGGGATTCTGTGTTTGGGGTTCACAGATTTAAAAACGTATCCCCATTATACACACCCAAAAGTTAAGCCCCAACTAAAAAGTTGTGGGATTCTGTGTTTGGGGTTCACAGATTTAAAAACGTATCCCCATTATACACACACAAAAGTTAAGCCCCAACTAAAAAGTTGTGGGATTCTGTGTTTGGGGTTCACAGATTTAAAAACGTATCCCCATTATACACACACAAAAGTTAAGCCCCAACTAAAAAGTTGTGGGATGCTGTGTTTGGGGTTCACAGATTTAAAAACGTATCCCCATTATACACACACAAAAGTTAAGCCCCAACTAAAAAGTTGTGGGATTCTGTGTTTGGGGTTCACAGATTTAAAAACGTATCCCCATTACATTTTATTTATTTATTTATTATTTTCAAGGGTATTGTCTGCTTACTTGTGTTTTTTGTAATTCTTGTGAGTAAAATGAACCCAAGATTTCTTCTCCATTTAAATCATATAATTTGTAGGTCCAAGGGACTGTATCCATTACATCAATGATTTTAAATAATTCACGAGTCCATTTTTGTGTATAACCTTTCTCAAAATGACTTTTCCATTTGTATATTCTTACAATATCACCAACTTTAAACTTGGGCTTTCTCAAATTAATCTCCTTTTCATATTCTAATTTTGTAAATGTTTCCAATGGTTTTGATTTTGTTGATGAATGAACTGTATTATTGTAATTATCTACAATATCCTGAATTGGAGTCTCGCGAGATCTCGGAGACGGTGGGAGGGATTTTCGAAGCTCCACACGGTCTCCACGTTTTTCGAAGTTAAGTCTGTTCACAATTGTATTTTGTCGAAACTGTATTTATCTTTCGGTGTGTGAAGTTATTGTGTGCAACTTTGGTTGTTTCTCGGTGTTTATCTTTCATAAATTGATCGTCTGTTTGCCGTGTCGTGTCTTGAGGCCTTGTACAGTGTGCACTGTACAACCTTGAGGCTTTGTTTTTCTCTCAGCGGTCTGTCGTTTGTGATCCAATAACTTTCGTTCTCTGTATTCCCAGTCTTTTCACCCATACCCTACTTCCTTGTGTAAATCTCAACTCCAAAAAAAAAAAAAAAAAAAAAAAAAAATCCCTTCTCTGTTCTCATTCGTTTATTCATTCTTATTCGTTCGTTCGTTCTTCGACCATGTGTTTCTCCCCCATTTCCCCAGATAGTTTTCACTCATTAACCTTCAATGTTTACACTTTCCCCTCAAGTTATGTATTCTGTCATATTTTATAACACCTTTTTCTTCTTCTTCTTTAAAAGGCTGCTTTCGACTTGCTCACCAAATCAATTCATCCCAAAAAAAATATCCATCTCCTATAGTGCCTTTTTTCTACATTCCCCAAACTCTCCTGCACTCCATCCTCCATCCAGCGTCCTTAAACGTATTTTTAACTCGAAGGTCACAAGAAACTCATTTTGCAATAAATGTTCGTTTCCCATAAATCGTACACTTTCAAAAATCCAATCTCACCCCTCCCCTCCAAATCTTCCCCATAACCCCTCCCCTCCAAATCTTCCCCATCACCCCTCCCCTCCAAATCTTCCCCATCACCCATCCCTTTCAAATCTCCCCCCTTGCCCCCTCCCTCCTAAACTACCCCCTCACCCCTCCCCACCAAGACACCCCCTCGCCCCTCCCCTCCTAGACTCCTGCCTCACCCCTCCCCTCCAAATCTCCCCCATATCCCATCCCTTTCAAATCCCTCCCCTTGTCCCTTCCCTCCCAAACTCCCCCCTCACCCCTCCCCTTCAAATCTCCCCACCCTCATTGCTTCTCAATTTCCCCCCTCTCACTCCCCCTCCTCAAAGCGTCCTCCCCGCTTCTTCCCCCTTCAAACTCTCACCTCCATCTCCCCCAACCTTCTGCCTCGCTCTTCCCCCTCCTCAAATAACACCTCATTGTGGCTCACCCAATCACCATCAAACCTTTTGTCCGCCCCATCCTTCCCTTTCTCCGAGCTATTCTGAAATCTCTGACACACCTTCAACAGCTCTCCCTATCTCTTCCACCTCTTCCACATCTTACCCTACCCCTCCTCCCCCCTGTTCTGTATCTGATGCTCCCCCTTCCTCTTCATTAACGGTATGGACCTCAAACATCCGGGGCCTTCGTTCAAACTTAACTGATCTCTCCATACAGGTTGCTTCTGTCAAACCAGACGTGATCTGCTTAACAGAACCTTTCCTCCTTTATGATGTCTCTGATTCCATAGTATCTCTCCCGGGCTACTCCCTCCTCCGGTATGATAGACCTGAGCCTCGTCCTGGAGGCGGGGTTGCTATCTTTATCAAAAACTCTCTTCCTCACTCGCCCTGCACTGCACTCTCTCCACCTCACCCCCAGGAATACCTCTGGCTACGGGTTCCCCTTCGCTCCCACCTCTTGTTCATATGTGTGTTGTACCGTCCACCAAACAGTGATGACTCCATCTACATCTCGCTGTCTGATGATATGGACCAACTTCTATCTACTCATCCCAACTCTCTCTTCCTCATATGTGGTGATTTCAACTGTCATCATGCCAGTTGGCTGGGTGTGGGTACCTCTCTCACCAGCCATGGCTCCTCAGCAAAGGACTTCTGCGACTCACTGGGACTGACACAATCTGTCAATTTCCCGACCCGGATCTCAGTCAACGGAACATCTTCTCTTCTGGACTTGGTTATGACTAACTTCCCTGAAAATGTCTGCTGCTCTTCTTCTGCTCCAATCGGATCATCTGATCATGTCCTTGTTAAAGTGGACATCTCTCTGACCATCCTCAGGGAGCCTGCTCAGCGTCGACGAGTCTGGCATTTCACTCAGGCCAACTGGCACGGGCTTCAAGCAGCCATCAATCATCTGGACTGGTCTCCCATCTCTACCACCTCTGACATCAACTCATCCTGGGAATTCTTCCAAAGTAAATTGCTCTCTCTCATGCACAGATTTATCCCATCTCTTCTTCAGTTGTCATACCCTTCCTCCCGTCCATGGTACACGGAATCTTGTGGTGAGGCTGTTGCCCAGAAACAACTTGCCTTCGTCTCCTGGAAAGCAAATCCAACAGAAGGAAATCTCATTTCCTTTCACAAAGCCCGAAACAAGTGTGTGTCCACCCTCAGGAGAGCCAGGAAACAATATCTCTCCGTTCTCAAGACCGAACTCTCTTATCTGTCTCCCTCTTCCAAATCCTGGTGGCGTCTGGTCAAATCCGTTTCTGGTGTTTGTTCCCCCTCCATCCCCTCCCTTACCTCAAACGGCTACACAGCTGACTCCGCACGTGAAAAAGCTGAATGCCTCAACTCTGTGTTTGCCTCTAAATCTTGTGTCCCAAACCCATCCCTCTCTGTACCCACCATACCCAGTCGTACCCTGCTGCTCCTGGACTCCGTATCCTTTCCTCCTGACAAGGTGGAAAAGTTTCTGTCAACCCTCGACTCTGATTCTGCAACTGGACCCGACGGCATCAGCCCACGGGTCCTAAAATCCTGCTCTGCTGCTCTATCTCACCCTCTCTCTGTTCTCTTCACCCTCTCTTTTGCTCAAGGTCAACTGCCATCTGCTTGGAAATCAGCCAACATCACCGCTTTGCACAAAAAAAGGTGCAAAAACAGATCCTAGCAACTACAGACCAATCAGCCTTCTCCCAATTATCAGCAAAGTCATGGAATCCATCATTGCTTCGGACATGAAATCTTTCCTCTTCTCCAATGGCTTGATCTCTGATCATCAATTTGGTTTCAGACCAGGTCACTCTACTCTGGACATGCTGCTTCTGCTGTCTCAAAAATGGATGGAGGTCCTCAATGCCAAACAGGAAATTAGAGCTGTCTCCCTCGACATATCACGTGCCTTCGACACGGTCTGGCACCCCGCTCTGCTCACCAAACTCTCCTCCTTTGGTATCCATGGAAATCTCCACGCATGGCTGGCGGACTTCCTCTCTAGTCGTCGTCAACGTGTGGCCCTGAATGGGTTTCTCTCATCTCCTCTTCCTGTTCAGGCTGGAGTTCCCCAAGGCAGTGTTCTGGGCCCCGTGCTTTTTCTGGTCTTCATCAATGATCTCTCTGACTCTCTCGAAAATCCTCTCTATCTCTTTGCTGATGACTCCACTCTCTGCCGCTCCATTCCTCTTCCCTCAGATCGGCAGTCTGCTGCCTCCTCACTCTCTGAAGACCTGGACAAAATCACAGACTGGTCAAACAAGTGGAACATGTCTTTCAATCCTGACAAATCTCTCACTCTTACTATGTCTCTCCGAAAAGATCGACTGGACAACCCTCCCATCTACTTTCTCAACAATCCTCTCCAAGAAGTTCTGTCGCTCAAGATTTTGGGTCTCACTATCTGCCATGATCTTTCTTGGGAAAACCACATTTCCAAGCTGGCCTCCAAAGCCAGTCGCCGACTGGGCATCCTCTGTCGTGCGAAGTCCTTACTCGGCACACCTGAGCTCCTCACCACATACAAGGCTTTCATCCGCAGCTCAATGGAATACTGTTCTCCCCTATGGGCCGGTGCTCCTGCCTCACACCTAGCTCGGCTTCACGCTGTTGAAACCAAAGCTTTCAGAATTATTGGAATCTCCCGCGATAAAGCTATCTCTGAGGGCCTTTCACTCACTCACCGCAGGCAGGTAGGTGGTCTTTCTGTCTTCTACCGACTCCTCTCCGGCCTTGCACCCCCAGCTCTCTCTGTGCTCTGTCCTCCAAAAATTCCTACAGGTCGCACAAGATCTGCCAGCAACCCTCTGATGGTTAAACTGCCGAAATCTCGGCTCTCTGCTCACCTTCACTCTTTCATTCCTCTTTTCTCCCGCCTCTGGAACAAACTCCCTCACTCCCTTCAATCCCACTCCTCCCTCCAGGTCTTTAAAACAGCTGTTCACCACCATCTCTTATCTTCCCCCATCCAAAACCTTGATCTTTTCTACCCCCGCTAATTCACCCCAGATCCACCTTGTTTGAAATTCCAACTTCTTTCCTGGAAGTCCTGGCAGTGTCCATATGTTTTATACCTCTCCCACCGCCCCCTTCCCATGCCCCCCCCCCCCAAAGCCCTCGCCCTCTCTCAGATCTCTCGATGTCTCCATGTCTCTCGGTCCCTGCTCTCAAATGTTGTGTTTGTGTCCTTCCCCCTCTCTCCCCATCTTGTCTACCGCTCCCGATGTTATATGTTTTATGTGTCGGTTTGTCTTTCTGTGTGATTAATGTTCGCTCTTTCACGAGCCTCGATCTTGTATACAAAAAAAAAAAAAAAAAAATAAAAAAAAAAAAATTAAATACACCCATTTTTGAGAACCGAGTTGTGTGAATTTTTTATATAATTTCTCTTTTAAAGTACGATTAAAACGCTCAATAACAACTGCCTTTCCTTCATTAAAGGTGCTGTATAATTTAATACCCTTCCCCTTAAGAAATTTCATGAATATTTTGTTATAGAACTCTGTTCCCTCATCAGTCCATAACTTCTTTGGTTTCCTTTTATCCCGATCAAATATTAGCTTAAAGGCTAACATTAAAGTACCACCCCTTTTATTTTTTAAAGGGACAACCCAGGCAAATCTACTCCTCAAATCAATAACCGTTAAAGCATACCTGTATCCCCTGTCATTATTCAATTCAATTAAATCAGCGGACCATATGTGGTCGGTGTATTTAGAATAAACCTTCCTTCTTTTAAACTTTGTGATTATAGGTTTGTGTAATTCTTCAGCCAAAAGCTCCTCAGTCTTGATGACATCATTAGAGCCTAATAGTTTTTTGAGGAATAACCAAGACCAAGTTTCAATTTAGCATTTATCAAATTTCTCACAATAAACCTATCAACTTTCTCTCTCAACGTTGGATTTTGTATCAAAGACAAATTATACAACATTTCGCTGTCGGGTTTATGTTTTTCAGTCAACGTAGTGGTTTTCCCATAAGCAATATCATGCTTCATACACACTTCGTCAACCCTATTTGTAGGTTTAGACCAAGGTTTAGGATTGTCAGCCTCATCTAATCTTTTATCCAGGTTTGTTCCTGGACCACAGAAAGAATACCCTGGAAGGTGTAATTCCCCTGGAATTCCAGTTGTTGTAAATTTACTTCCTGACAGAAACTTTTGTATATCTCCTCCTCTTTTAGGTGAGATGAATTGGCACTTTTTAGAGCCACACACTTGACATATTCCTTTTTGATAAACTCTATTATTTTTAGCTTTAACATAAGAGATATTTTTAGATTTAGTTTTCTTTTTACATTTGAGACAATAACTCATATTTATTTATCAGAAAAATTCCGACAGAGTATCAAAACCTTTTTGGTTTTTAACATATACATTTCTATCTTAATTTTTAAAACATAAAGAATCCTAAGGAATGCCTTCACTCTCTCCTCCATTTATTTACAAATAAAAACTAACTAAAGTCAATGACACCAACATCATCAATCACATAATCTTTTCTTTCTTCTTATTCTTCTTCTTCATCACTTTCTCGTTTAAATCTCCTCCCTGAAATTGAAGACATTGACGTTGTTATTTTTGAAACCATTATCTTCATAAGAGTTGTTAATTCTTTAATTTCCTCTTCGGTGCGTTGAGATTGATTTATTTGCTGTAATACACTCAATCTTTTACGAATCTCACTGATTTCCATCTTTTTATATTTTTCCTCCCTCTCTCTTTGCTCCCTTTCCTCCCTCTCCTCCTTCTCCTTTTTCTCCCTCTCCTCCTTCTTCTTTTTCTCTCTTTCCTCCTTCTCCCTTTTCTCTCCTTCCTCCTTCTCCTTTTTCTCCCTCTCCTCCTCCTTTTTCTCCCTCTCCTCCTTCTCCTCCTTCTCTCTTTCCTCCTTCTCTTCTTTAACTCCTTCCTCAGCCCTTGCTACCCTTGAGCTTGAGCCCCAAAGAATATTATACATATACTCATCTGGATTTTGAGATATTCTTGTATCTATAATTATTTTTCTCATAATAGGATACCAATAAGATTTGTTGACGATTTCTAAAAGAGTTTTATATTTCATAACTTTGAGAAGTTCATTTTTATTTAATATTTTAAACAAGTCTCTATTTGTGGGTTTAACAATATCAGTATAAGGCCAGTTTTTAATGACAAAATTCCCATGTATATGCTCCAAATCATAAGGTATGTAATACCGAGCACCCTTTTCTTGTAGGTATCCTTGAATACAAAAATTATAATTCTCTTGTAGTCTTCTTCCTGCCATTTATGTATCAGAAATATATGTGAGATTAATATTATGACAGGTAATACCACCCCATCTTCCCACTACCAAATTGGTTTGTATTCCTTGGCTTTCTATCCTTATCTCATGACCTTCCTTCTTTGTCATGCTAACCATCGCTATACTATCATATATTTTTCTTTTCTTAAAACCATGTATTTGTTGTTTATTAATTGTACTTCCACATAAATCCTTACCTTCACCAAGCGGATAATATTCTTCTTTACGAGACTGATTAAAATCATGTAGGTCTTCTATGTTTATTGAAAAAGACCAATTATACCCTAAATCAGGCATATCGTACCCCCATTTATTAATTCGCATATTAACTATATGTCCTTCTTTATAAAATTCAATTGTAAGCAGGTAGTTAAATTCAATGAGGAAAGGTGTATGGTCAGTATAACCAGGTGTTGTGGTTGTAAATTTTACTTGTTTAACAAAACGTGCTGTTTTCTTTAAAATATATATATTGTGATAAATCACTTAATCTAATTACGTCATTCGCATCTGTAGGGTTTGGATAATTGATTAATTTATAAGTATTCTTCATATTAATATTTTTACTTACACTATATTTTTGTCGTTCAGCCTGTGCCTTTGTATAATAATTTGATAAATCAATATCCTGAGAGGATTTTCCAAAGATAGAACCATCTTTTCCAACATAAGTCATTTATATTAGATTAAAAATGATATCATAAAAATTTTCATTATTGTTGAGTTGAAATAATACATATAAACATAATTGACCACAACATTTAGAATTAATTTCTTGAACTTGAAATGTTTGATAAACACCATTCTATAAGAATTGTATTACTTCAACAGGTGGTGGCATACCATAACTATCAAAATAAAATTTATCCTGACTATTATGAATACAAACCCAATGAGAACCATTCTGTGTCTAAATTCATAATAATATTCTTTGTATTCTTATTTATATGTATTAATTCATCTCTCATACAAATAACCACATTATCAATTTTTAGTGTTTTACAATACTTAGCTAGTTCAATATTTGACGTTGTATTCTTTCCAAATTGTTTAAACCATTTATCCATTTATTTATGAGAAAGATACAATCCATTACCCCGTTTAGTTAGTTTAACACCCGCTTGAGCGATAGAGGGAAGCATATCTCCAACCAACAATCTAGCTTTATCAGGTAGACTTTCAAGTTTTTGAGCAAAATCTACAATTACACCACTTCCACTAATTTGTTTCTCCAACTCCTTGTTATGTCTTTCCAATTCTTTTTGAGCTTTTAGTTGTGCCTTCCTTTCGTTAGCAGTTTTTACCGCTGCTGAAATACCACCAGTCAATGCTCCCGCCGCACTTAAACCAGCAAATAAAGGAATTAGAAACGGGAGAAATCCTCCTCTTGACTCGTCTATTGAATATTTCTTTAACATAGGTTTCGTCATTTTAATTTTAAGTGATCCAACATCATTTAGTGTTTTTACTTGTGTGTGTGTGAGTAAAACATCAATTCTTACAGCTCCTTTTCTTTGAATTGTATTAACATTAATAATACAAGGCTTTTGATTTTGAATACAAGATGTTAATTTATTAAGATTGATTTGATTAACATATACCCCAACCATTTATTTATGAGAAAAAACCTATGTGATATTAATCATAACACCATTATCTGTATTAATCTGTAATTCTGTTTCCTCCAAAAGCAAACAATATGCATTAACCTCTTCACTCTCCCCTCTTTCAATGTATAGAGAAGTATCCACTCGATTAGACTTGATAGTTTCCTTTTGAGAACTCAGGTCAATTGCGTAGATTGTATAAAGTTTTTGAAATGCAACCATATCCAAAATAGGATCATTATTACCATTACTTTCACACACCTTTTGATAGGACTTGTAGGCTTCCGCATAATCATTTTTTTCCCAATCAATTTCCAATCTATCTTGCGGATAAAATGTGCCATCAAGAGAAACCCGAAGTTGTTTCACCTTAGCATTATCACTCAGGGCATTATTCTTATTAGTACCGTCCTCTCCATCTGTTTTTTTTAAATAAGCCAGAGGTATCGTGGCTTTCCTTGAAGAACACCCAAATTCCAAGTGTAGGTAGTGTGTTCCAGTTTAACGTGTTGACATCTTCTTTTAAGGTATGATACATTTAGCGGTTTCTTTGAGTTAAGTCTTCTATTTAACATCTCTTCCGTTTTAAGATTAGGAGTATATTCACTGATATACCAACACAAATCATTAATAACAAATTTATTATTTTCTCCAAAAGCATTTTCAACCCAAAAAGCAATCTATTTACATTATCATTCCTTTGTAGTTGAAATCTAATTTTAAGCCCATACAAAACTTTATCATAATCACAAAATCCAAATATACCTTTCAGAGGTACTGCTACAGTAAAACTATTCTCAGCTTTTGCGTCATCATTATACATTGACTTCCTTTGACTATAACCAGGGTCTGCGTTTGTACCCGTTGACATATCAGGAATAAAACCTTCAACAGCTCCCTTACCCATTCTATCACTAAACGAATATAGTGTAAATTTCATCATTTCAGATGTAGCAGAGACATAATCAACCGCTTCAACCTCTTGTGTTCCAATATACAGGCAGACACTATCAAACATTTTCCAGAAGAAATCATTTACGAGTGTAGCATTAGTATTATTCGCAGCCTTAGTGAATTTAAATTTACACAGCAAGAAACTGTCAGCTATATTCAAGTAAGTTTGTTGATTATTTATTTCAAAACTTTTTGTTCCGTTTGAATTCCAGTCTGTTCCTGTAATAGCATTTACCTTAAAATAGTCTTCCTTTTTAGTGGAGTTTGAAATGATAATCGTATCATCCAAATCATAGATACTATCAATCGCTTCCATACTTGTATTTATATAGCATTAAAATTGTTGAAACCCTGACCCAAGTATTTTAATGATTTTTTGTCGTTCTTGTGAAGATAGTTGAGTTTTACCTTTTTTTATTTCTTTGATTGTTTGTAATTTATGAGACTCCTTTTGAGCATCTTTTATACTCTTTATAGCACCCGCAACTGAACCCACGGCAGAAGCAGTTGAACCAATTAGGTCTTTATGTTTAAGGATGGTTGAACCAATACCCATTAGAGTATCAATTATCCCATCTCATTTATTTCTAAATTGATGACCCACACCCTGTTGTCTCTTTGGTTGATAGTATCCTCGACCCACATACCTTGTATAGTATGGTGAAAGGTACATGCCCTCCCCTGTAATTATTTTATATTTTCCCAACTCGTGTTTTATCACAATAACCATTATTTATTTATTGAAAAACTTCACGTAGGTGAATTCTGATGGATATAATTTCATCATTAAAGGATATCATACGATTATCTTGGTCGGTTATCCTAAAATTTACTCTGTATATGGTTTTTCCTGACACAGGTAAATAGACAAGATTTTTTGGTTCCATATTAAATTTATAACCAATCAGGGTTGAGTATGCACTGAATGAAAATATTGTATTTGTTCTTATTCCATTGTTATAAGCACCATCAGTCAAATCACAATGAATTAATACTGAATTTATACCGGAGGATATTTGAATGACATTATCACTGTAAGACGTCCCGTTAGTTTCAATCTTTTTCGAAGAGAAACCCAATAGCTCTCTGAACGAATTTTCAATCGTGAAATCAACTTTATAATTATTTTTAAGTTTAATCGTTGATTTTGAAGTGTGTTTTTGAATATCTATTACAATATTTTTTGGTTCATCACCTTGTTCTTTCATAAGGCGAGAGACTTCAGAAGATATTTGAGAAATCTCGTAAGCTCCGGGTGAAACGGTTATAGTTTTATATCCACTTCCTGGATTATAACTAAACTTGTTGTTTTTCTCTGTGATATTAAACAAGGTATTATAAGTTTCCATCGACAATAAAAATGCCTCATATGAGGTAAGGGGGTCAAGTTGTAGTGGGTAAGGGAATGAAGCTGTGTAATCGCTCGTTGTGAAATTAAAACTAAGAATTGTGCTTCTCATCTTATTTAATATCTAATAAAATATCTTTGTATTGACATTTATTAATTATTTTCATATTCATCAACTGATCTAAAATGGCTGAGGATTCATTAAAACAATTGTTGTTTCCAGCATTCTTACTACCTAACAACAATAATAGCCTATTAACTAATTGTGATGGGTCATTTGGAAGAAAACTAACACCCGAACCAAGCTTACTTAAAGCATCAATAATATGTTTCTCCTTCTCATTCTTCTTACTTTTACCAGCAACAGAAACTCCATAATCAAGTGCATTTAGCAACTCAATATATACCCTATCTTCCTCTCTTTCCATATCAAGTGGTTCCTCAAAATATTTTGAACCGCTGAATCCGGGGTTTGTTAGAAGAAACATTAATCTTGGAGTTAATTTAACATTTGGTTGAGTAGAACTCAAGAACATCAATTCATCATTAAATATCAATACCTTTTCTTTCACAAGATGGAACACTGCTGGTTCTTCTGTTGGAATGAGACCTGCTCTGGTTTTTGAATCTGCCAAATATTCATTGTTTTGAAGAGCTTCCACTACATAAATAGGGGGTTGATTTACCTCCTCAAGTTTCTGAAATAATTCTTCATCATTATATTCTAATTTTCCAAGTTCTTGTTTTGTTATCTGACTAAAATCTTTGAGCATTTGAAGTTTTTTCGGAGTAAATTCTACCGTGGGAACTGTAGGTGTTGAGTTTTTAAAAGCGGTTTAAAAAATTTCTCTTGTTTTCTTTCAAAGGCTTCTTCACCAGTTAGTTTCAGTCTCCGTTTCTTCTTTATCTCTTCCTGTTGCTTTACAACTTTTGAAACCAACTCTTGATGTTCTTTAAACTTTCTTGCTCTTTCTTCGGTATTCATTTTCTGTATTTATTTATTGAAAAATATCATTTAATGAATTGTAAAGGTCAATGGGAAAATTTTCCTTTTCTTTGTCATTATAGTAAATGTGTTGAAATAAATCCTTTTCTTTAAATATTTCATCAAATTCTTTATTGGTATTAATAAGAGTTGTTATTTCTTCTTCACTAATACTTGTATCTCTGCTTTTCATACGTTTGCGTTGAGTCTCCTCATCGATATCAAAACCGAATGATAAAATCTTAACTCCATCACCACACAATTGTTTAATAATTTGTCTCATTCCTTCAGGATTAGTTTCTAAAATCCCAAGACCATTAGATTTTACTTTACTTAACTCACTCTTACAATGTGAATATTTTGTAGAACCAAGAGAGACCTCCTCAAATATTTGACCTTCGTTCCTCAATCGCATATGTTCCTCCATTGAAATGTAGTAATAATCTTTCCCTTCTACTTCTCCTGGTCGCTTTGCTCTGGTTGTAGTACTCACAAAACGAATCATAGGGTGTTTTAAAAAAAAACTTACAATCTTTTCATTTTTACTATTCAAGAGTTTAGATTTATGAAAGTTCTTTCCTGAAGCAGATTTACCCACAAGATTAATAATAATAGTTATCATTTATATATGTAATTATGTTTAAAATAAAAATACATCCTTTAATATCTCATCTTGTTTCACAACAATATATTTATATTTTTCAATCGTGTGTGTCAGATAATTTTCAAATTCTTTTTTACTACATAACGTAGAGCAATTATCTCTCCAAAAATTATTTACATCTATTGAATTTAACTTAAATAAAATAAAAGTATTGGCATTGTTTCTTATTGAGCGTCGAGGGAGTTGAAAATATTGTTACAGACGCGGTTTTAGATGTTGGTTTACCGAGCGGTTTGGTATTACCGCGTCCGCACAGTTACTCCCCGATTAGAACCCTATCCCGCCCGATTCCACTCGATGTTGACCAAGTCGCGCTATGCTAAATCAATGAAGGAAAGGACACAACGGCTGGGATTAAGGCAACGACACAAGGGGTACAGTTCTCAAGACCTCCGGAGGAGGATATAATTGGTGATGCAGAAACGGGTAGATTACACGGTAAGAGGTAAAGCACAGAAAGATGGGCACTTAGACACAGTCTTATCTTATCCCCGACAGACCACAGACAAACGGGACAAGACTGACTTACACAGGGATTGATGGCAAGGAAGGGCAGGCAGTCGACAGCACAAGGTGCACCTTGGCTCAGGGGCAGAATCAAACGTGGTCCGGTCCAGAGATGCGGGGAGGTATTCAGCGCTTGGAGGTGGCGTCTTCTCTCTCCGTGGTGTGGGCGCATCTGACGTCACCTCCTTCTTCCTGTGCATGTCCCGCGGGGAGTGACACGCCCTCGGCTCGTTAGCTCCGCCCCAGATGGAATCGGTCCGCCGCCTCCATTGGGTGCGGGGGGTTACTGGGCTCCGCCCTTGATGAGGAGCTGACAGCGAGCCCCTGCGTGGTAACCCCGTCGGAACACATGTTCAATGGCGGCTAACCAAGCCGGAGTGAGGACGCACACTCCCCGCGCCGCCGCCGCTGTTGTTGTTGTTGTTGTTGTTGTACCATGAGGAAGAGCTGTGGGGAGGTATTGGGAGGTCCTAAACTTTCTAACGGTGCCACACAATCACATTCTGGTGCAACGAAGAGTCAGAATTAATGGAAACGTGTCCTTAACTGACATAGACTAAGAATAACTAGCAAGATGTCCTATAGTTGTCTACGTGAGATGCGGTGAACCTGGATGCAACATTTAATGGGGGAAATAGGGGAAGGTCGGGGCTACAGAGTGTTGTTTACAGACAATGGGACTAGGGAATTGGGGATTGGGGATAGTTGGGAAGTATTGGGGAAATAGGGGAATATTTACAAGCGGATATGGATGGAGGCCAATCTCATATCCGCAACATTGCACCCTTCTCTACCTCGGGGCGTCCCGACGCGATACATTTTTACTTACTTTAGTGTGGCACTCAGATGTAGTTCCCTCTACTATTAACTCAACCCTGAGTGCGACAGTTTTACAGATGTTCACAAATGAGTAAATATGTCCCCCTACGACGTTGCACCCTTCTCCTCACAGAAACACACCCACAGGATAACCCAATCACGGAAAGAATCCTCAAACTAAACATACAGCCGGTAGGGAGCATCATTTATACAAGACTACACTGATATTTACACTATGATCCAGGACCTGTTTTTGGAGGAACACATGCAGATGTTATGCATAGAGAGAGCACGCATGCCAGCATCGATACACCAACCCACGAGTGCTCTGTGGCCTTAAGGCCTTTAATAATGTGCAGAGCACCCCATCCAGCACCAAAAGCACCACCCCATTATGTACAGTCAGCACCATCCGGTGCACCAATAAAGTGTTCAATAATCACCGGTGGTGTCGCAGCCGGCCGATGTTCTGCCGCTGGTCTTGCCTTGGAGCCCACTTGGTGTTCTGGCTTCCTTCAAAAATAAAGAAAGGCGCCAACCGCGTCCATTTCTAAATTGTGGCCGTCAGGGGGGCCAACTAAAAGTGGTTCACCTGTATGGCATAGGTGCCACGTTGACCCATAGGTCCATCAACGGGTGGTGCTTGCCCGCAAGAGAACTGCGGTCCATGGTGGGCGGCCACAAAAATTGCGGTCCATATGGTGTATCGATCCAGGCAGCAAGCAGCGAAAGTACAGGCCCACAACTGCGGAGCCAGCACCTCTCTCTCCTCTCTCTCTGCCCCAAAGCCAGATGCTCGGAGGTGGGAGACAAAAGAAGTAGACAATCGAGTAAGGTGGTAAGGGCGCAACAGTGCATGCAATACAAGGTGATGCACACTGGGGGCACATGGGAACCAGGTGAGACAGGTACGTTCCTACCGTACGCCCCCCCCCCCCCACCAGGTAACCTACATTGCCCCTCCCTTACCCCTTACTGTATCCACAAAACACAACACTACCCATAAACATCTACTTTACAAATCAACAAACGTCCCTACTGTCTTCCCCGTTCCTCCCATAAACCAAATTCGTCTTCTCTCCCTCCTAACCAATCAAATTTGCCATTTCCAACTCTCATCACAATTTGCCATCTCCAACTCAACATCAAAATTTGCCATCACCAATTCATCATCAGTCCCTCCTAGGGAGGGAGAGATGGAATCACCCCAATGTCTCATCCACGTCGTGATGCGTCTCAGCAATCCACACAGCAATTCTCAATTCCTGCAACACAGAACAAAGAAAACACAGGTGTGGAGTCATCATCATCACCTCAGGTAAGTGGCTGCGTATGGTGCGACAGGTTCATCAATCCTAACTATTTCCTAAATGACTTTAACAACTTTACATTACCCGGGGTCTTTCCCTGCCAATCCATTGGCCAACTTACACTATGGGTTCTAAAAACCAATTCCCATTGCCCAAACTGTGGTGCTTCTCAATTTGGGGTCTCACTCCCCCGATCCAACACTCGGTGCTCTCACACAATTTCTGGGCTGTGACGTGTAGCTCTCCCAGCAGGTCTACCCACCTGCACACCTCCACCACTGTAGGTGCCACCCGAGCTTACCTAGCTCCTCACCCTAACCTAACTAACTGGGGAAGGCCCTCTCCTGGCTCTGTCACCCCACTGGTGCCCTCTGGCACTGGGCTACCCGGGTCCGTCCTCCGGATCCTCGGGCCCCATCCACAACAACTACTACCGGCTCCCAGAGCCCACCTGCGGCCTCACCTGGCCGACATCCTCACAGTGGTGGAGTGCCCAAACCAACTACACACACTAACAGGCTACATGCCCAGCCATTTCCACAACACTAATGCACCCATCCACAATACCATTCTGCAACCGCACCACAAATGCCAATATCCAACCACAATTTACCTATACCCTCTACCTAACACTTACACTACCCGCCCCGGGTACTCGTGAAAGGGGTCCACCCTTCCCCCATCCACACCTTCGCACCATGCACACCACTCTGTACCACTTACTCCATGTATTCCACACACCTGTTCTTGCACACCTGTGCTCTCATACTTGGTGCCGCCTGCACCCTTCTCTCCCCAAGCGCATTCGCGCTGATCCACAACACTCAGTACTCCATACACTGCTCCACACACCTGTCCAGTTCTCACACAGCATCATCTCATCTAACTACTCCCCTCTGAAACTTGCGCTTCCCAGTCGTCCCTTTAAACTATTGCGCTCCCTCGTCATTATCATCCACTCTAATCTACCTGCGTCCCCACTACAGGTATCAGTCACTAACTAATCTTAACGTTACCTAATGTCATCTTCGCTAGATCCCTACAATATAACCTAACCCACCCGGGCTAGTTTTCACTGCCATACACCCCATAATCTATTGCTCCTTTGCCCCACTTTGTGAGGGATGACAGAGTTGCCATCCCACCACATCGGGCATCTCCCACTACCAATTTTGCACATCAAATTTCAACAAATCAAAAATTTGCCAATCACTACCCATCATCTGCCAATCATTACTGCCAATCCTTTGCCAATCATCAAATTTTGTTTTTCTCTAATTTTGGGTCCAAAACACTAACCTCATCACACAGTCTACTCACTAATGCCTCTCGGTGCGCCAATTCCTGTCCAAAGCCCGGCTTCGTAAAGCCGAGCAATGAATGCGGGTTGTTCTGTGCCAGCGGCTGGATGCATCCGGCACTCGGTGCAGGGACGGGGGCTTACCCGGGCCGAGATCCCACGCACCACCCCGGCATGGAGCCATCCAATGTCCCGATCTCGACCTGCCGGCACGTCTCAACAAAAAGTGGTCGCCATGACGACCCTTCCTATCGGGCTGCCCGCTCCGCCTCGTGGAGCCTGGACGCGGCCGTTCCAAGCAAGGCACAGCGTGGATCGCGTACGGCGGTTCTTTCGAAACCGCCGTGGTTCGGATCCCCGCTGGTCCTCGCGGCACGCGAAGCTGCCCGACGCGCACCGAGGGCCCGATTCGGCTATTAGTCGTTCTAACCTCTAACCCGGTTACCGTCGATGCCTCACCTGCATGGTTACAAGCATACGCTACCCTTTTCTTGCTCATACATCCAGCCGTTTCCATGCTCCTCGTCGTACCTTCTCTAACACACCCAGGTACACTCATTCCACTCCCAGCCTTGGTCACACACCTGACCACCGAACACTTTGGCACACATTCGTTGTTCGCACACCTCACCAACACACCTCTTCGCGCCCCTTCCTCGGTCACCTCCTCTGTGACAATCACAGGTGTGTTTTCACTCGCACACCCAACCACGTGCCTCACTACCAACTCCAGCGTGCATTCCCACACACGCTCTACCATTCCAGGTGTGCATACTTTCTCACCTGTCACAACCAACTCACGCTCCGTGTCACTCTTACTACTCTCACCTCCACTCTTGACAGCGCACTCACCCTTACTCTCGACAGCGCACTCTTTCCTCATGCACCTGTCCATTACACACCTTTCTCGCGCACACTCTTGCGCACACTCTCCCATCACACCCTCTGTAACACTCACCACAGGCGTGCATTCTTCCTTGCCTTTGACAGCGCGCTCTTTCCCCATGCACCTGTCCATCACACACCTTTCTTGCGCACACTCTTGCACACACTCTCCCATCACACCCTCTGTAACACTTACCACACCGCGCTTCCATGTGCTCCCTCGCACACACGCTACGACCGACTCACTCTCGACAGCACCCTCACTCCTTGGCACGCACTTTTTCCTCACACACCCCAGAGTCGGACTTTCTCGCACACCTCCTTTTTCGCACACCAGACCTGTCGCACACTTCACCAATGGCCTCTCACGAACACCCGGGTCCATCTCGACCCCCAAGCTTCTTAAATCCCCTGGCGCATCATACGCACGACCATATTGGTCAACACTTACACCGGGTCCTCTTCCTCTTCGCTTCTCCTCCATCACCTGCGAATCCCTCATCCGGTTAATGAGCACATCATCACGATCCGAACACAGACTTTGGACCAATTCTTTTATCTCCTCTTTTATCTCTTTCTTATCCCCTCTCCGTCGCTTCTTAATTTCGCTCACCCCTTCTTCCACTTCTTCTAATTTCTGCTTCACCTCTTTTATTTCCTGGTACGTCTCCTCAAGCTCGTCCTCTAAGGCTACCTTGACCGTCTCCATGTGCGTCCTCACCTGCCGGTCCTTCGTCTCCATTACCTCTGTCACCTCGTCCAACCTCGTTGTCAGTCCCTCACGTACCATCTGACATTCCCTCTTCGTCGCTATCAAGTCGTCTTTTAGTTCTTTCTGTGTCGCTTTTAACCCTCCTAGTACCGCAGTGTTCCTTTGAACCTGCTCCGTTAGTCCTTTTTGGCCCTCCGTCAGCTGTTCCACCTCCTGCGTCAGGTCCTCTATGCCACCTTGCAATTTTACAGTCCCCTTTCTCACCTCCTTCTCCATGCGCTCCTTACAGTGCCTCACCTCCTCGCGCACTCCTCCGACCTCCTCACTCACACCTCTTCTGATCTCTTCTCCCATCACTTGCATCTCCTGCCCAGATGCCACCCTCATCTGCTCCATTTCCTCCCTGTGAGCATCCAATTTAGTTTCTACCCCCATTCTGACCCCCTCTATCTGCTGCCCCATTTGTTTAACTTCCCTTTCCGCTTGGTCCCTCATGTCCCTCAATTTGCCTTCCATACTGTTTTCTAACCCCTCTCACCCCTTTTGCATCCCTTCCATTTGATTCTCTTGAGCGGTCATTCTGTTTTCTACCCCCATTAACCCATTCTTTACCTCTTTTATCCCATTGTCTAATGCCTCACCGGTACCCCTCGCTTCGTCCCTCATTACCCCCAATTGCTCACTCTGAGCCCTCGCTTCATCCCTCATTACCCCCATTTGGCCCTCCAATCGCTCACCCAATCGCTCACTATCAGCCCTCATTTGCTCACTATTCTGGGCCATAAGGGCCTTCATTTGTATTAAAAAAAGGTCCAAATCTACCAGCGGCGCTACTACGGTCACGGGTGCGGTCGCCGTGGCCATGTGCGAGGCGCCATTTTGCGCGCCCGTAACCTCGTGCGCGAGGACGCAATTTTGTGACCCTGCCACCCTCACTGCTTCGCTCTCCTCATGTCCCTCAATTTGGTCCTGGATCGACCCTGCCTCACTCTCCTCTACCGGAACCCAGCCGTCTTGATCCACCATAGCGCGACTTTCAAAATTCGGGTTTTTATTTTTTTGTAAAACAAAATCAAATTTCGCCGTTAATAATTTCGAGCGCGTGAAGCGCGCTTCAGGTCCGATCTCACTCCTCGACACCAATTGTTACTCTAATAGTACAATTGGTGTTCCAAAATTTGGGCCTAACTAATTTAGTCCCAGGTCCGAATCCAACTCCTGACAACCAATTGTTACAGACGCGGTTTTAGATGTTGGTTTACCGAGCGGTTTGGTATTACCGCGTCCGCACAGTTACTCCCCGATTAGAACCCTATCCTGCCCGATTCCACTCGACGTTGACCAAGTCGCGCTATGCTAAATCAATGAAGGAAAGGACACAACGGCTGGGATTAAGGCAACGACACAAGGGGTACAGTTCTCAAGACCTCCGGAGGAGGATATAATTGGTGATGCAGAAACGGGTAGATTACACGGTAAGAGGTAAAGCACAGAAAGATGGGCACTTAGACACAGTCTTATCTTATCCCCGACAGACCACAGACAAACGGGACAAGACTGACTTACACAGGGATTGATGGCAAGGAAGGGCAGGCAGTCGACAGCACAAGGTGCACCTTGGCTCAGGGGCAGAATCAAACGTGGTCCGGTCCAGAGATGCAGGGAGGTATTCAGCGCTTGGAGGTGTCGTCTTCTCTCTCCGTGGTGTGGGCGCATCTGACGTCACCTCCCTCTTCCTGCGCATGTCCCGCGGGGAGTGACACGCCCTCGGCTTGTTAGCTCCGCCCCAGATGGAATCGGTCCACCGCCTCCATTGGGTGCGGGGGGTTACCGGGCTCCGCCCTTGACGAGGAGCTGACAGCGAGCCCCTGCGTGGTAACCCTGTCGGAGCACATGTTTGATGGCGGCTAACCAAGCCGGAGTGAGGACACACACTCCCCGCGCCGCCGCCGCTGTTGTTGTTGTTGTACCATGAGGAAGAGCTGCGGGGAGGTATTGGGAGGTCCTAAACTTTCTAACGGTGCCATACAATCACATTCTGGTGCAACGAAGAGTCAGAATTAATGGAAACGAGTCCTTAACTGACATAGACTAAGAATAACTAGCAAGATGTCCTATAGTTGTCTACGTGAGATGCGGTGAACCTGGATGCGACATTTAATGGGGGAAATAGGGGAAGGTCGGGGCTACAGAGTGTTGTTTACAGACAATGGGACTAGGGAATGGGGGATAGGGGATAGTTGGGAAGTATTGGGGAAATAGGGGAATATTTACAAGCGGATATGGATGGAGGCCAATCTCATATCCGCAACAATATGATTGACTAAGATATATACAATTACAAGAAGAATGTCTCCCTCTTGTATAGTAGCTATCCATTACTGTTTGGTTTCTCTCATTAACACAATCATCAAAGAAGACGAGGTTCTTTTTTGATTTATCTAAATCTTGACGTGAAGGTATATCATCTGTATTATCACTGAGAATACAAGTTATGGGTTTTGGTTTCGATTTTGATTTCTGTGTATCACAAAATAATTGTATTATATCTTCAATATTATAATCATTTAGTTTGTTTTGAAGTTTAAATAAACCGATAATGTCTTCCTTTTTAAGACCCGCATTAAAACCCTGTGAGAGTAGTTGATACTCGGGTTGAAAACTTGACTTTGTAAAAATTATTAAATTATCATAATCTAAAAAATTAGGACCAAGGAGCATCTTTAAAAGTAAACAGGTTTTCCCACATCCGCTTGAACCAACTATTAGACATCTCAATGAATTTGGAATGTTTTTATGGTTATTAAATTTAATTTTATTTTCCCAAACGGGTAAAAAATCATTCATTTATATATTTGGAAAACAAGTCATCTAACTTTTTTTGAGCTATTTTAGAAACTCTATATTTTATCCTGAGTTCGGGTTTAATTTCAAAATAATTCATTATTTTATTTATATAGTATCTTGTATTAACATTTCCATTAAAATTATTTTGAATAATAAATATCATTAAACCTTATACATTTCCTCAATACAAATAGTCTCTTCCCTTGAAAGAAATGGTGTATTATCATCACAATACTTAACATTCATCTCTCTTAATAATCTTGTAAAGTAATTCATTTTTGGTTCTAATTTAAAAGAGTTATATATATTTTTATATTTTTTATTATCATTAATGAAAATTAAATCACAGAAAATACATTGTTCATATGAACCCTCATTATTAAGCCCTATTCTATCACAAGCCAGACAATTCTCTAATTTATCATATGGAGAGTCTGGAAATTCTAAATATCCTTCAGAACTTATCATATTTGTATAATAAATTTTTACTTAAACTAAACGCAAGTTTATTCATTAATAAATACAATGTTTCAAAGCACAAAAGACAAATTTCAATCAATCTCTACTTCGGTGGAAGATATAGAAAAATATGTCAAAGGTGTTAAATTGAACAATGATAAATATGGAAATTTTTGGGTAAAACCAGTTATGGAAAATAACATGAGCCCCTCTATTTCATTTAAAGGAAGAGCTCTAACTATACCTGGAAAGACATCCATTAAAGTAAATCTAACAAAAGTTTCTCCTCTACTCCTGGCAATTTATTCAAAGCTTGAAAAAGTGATTGACCACGATACTTTGAAAAAGAATGATAAGACCATCAACAATACTCGTGGAGAAATTTGTATTTACTTTAATAATCCAAAGGGTGTAGATCTAAGTAAAATGAATGATGTTAATATTTCTGGTGATATATCATTTCGTTATATGATATTTAGAGATTATTTAAAGATAACTTTTGAAATTAAAAATGTAGAGATTGAATCCGTTAATGAAAGAAAGTATATTGGTATAGATGGAAAGGTTTTTTCTGCTAATTAAATATGAGTCATTACAGCAGTGAAGATTTTACTATTTCATTGAACTCGGACGATAGTGATGATAGTATTTCATTGAACTCGGACGATGGTGATGATAGTATTTCATTGAACACAGATGATAGTTATGATACTAATAGTTTGTGCTCAAATGATAGTTATGAGAGTAGCTTTATTGATGACTCTGAGTATGATTCTGAGTATTCATGTGATAGTTATGACTTCGATGATTCTGAGTGAAAAAGTGTTTTAGTTTAAGCACAGCGATATATATAAAACGGAGCTGTAAAGCTCAAAAGTGCTTTATTTTAAGCACAGTGATATATATAAAACACCACGTTTCCTCACGCTATAAATATGGTTTATTGTGATACTTGCGAGAAGGAAGTAAAATATTATAAACAACATATTCTCACCGCAAAACATACATACAACATTCTTAACAAACTTTCGCCTCTTCCACCTAAAACAAAACATTGTAAGGTCTGTAAAACAACCATCCTCAAGAAGGGGTTTAAAGCCCATCTTAAAACTAACAAACACTTGTCAAAATTGTTTACTATTAAAAACTCTGATGGTGCATTCAAAGGACATATTAAAATAAGAGTCTTTAACTTCAAACCTCCTGAACCAGAGTCTATAGTTGATGCTGTAGAAATAGTTAAACCTGCTGTTCAAACGTTGATTGAAAAAACACTAAAAGAAATGAAACCACTTAAATTTTATATGGGAGTAAAATTAGAAATGACAAAGGACGAAGGAGTTATAGATACACCATACATGAGAACTGAGCCACACTTTATATCTTCATATCAAGATTTTAAAACATCAGGAGTCCATGATGAACTTATTAAACAAGAGCAAGATGTGGATAATTCAATCGTAGGAAGTGGATTCAATATAGGAAAAATTATTTACATAGACATTCATATTCTTAAATCAGATCCTCTAAAAGCTTCTTCTTACATTGATTTACCAAGTGTTATCAAAAATAGAAAAGCAGTTATCAATATCAAAAATAAAGACAATAAATGTTTTCTCTGGTCTATTCTAGCACACTTACATCCTCCACATTTTCATGATGAAAGAGTATCTCATTATAAAAAATATGAGAATACATTAAATACGAAAGATCTAAAGTTTCCGCTGACTTTAAATGATATTCCTAAATTTGAAAAGTTGAATAATTTATCAGTTAATGTTTATGGTCTAACAGAAACAAACAACATTCAGGTTTTAAAGCTTTCTGACAATTGTAAACAAACTCATATTAATCTTCTATATTTTAATTCAGACGAAAATTCACATTATACATACATCAAAGATATTACAAAATTAATAAAACCACAAGTATGTAAAAGAACAAATAAAATATATATTTGTATGCGTTGTCTTAACTTCTTCCATACACAAGAAAGATTAGATAAACATTCAAATTATTGTGGTGAACATAAATCAACGGTAATCAACATGCCTAAAAAAGACTCAAAGATCACATTCAAAGATGAAAAGAAAACAATAAAACATCCATTTGTTATATATGCTGATTTTGAAAGTATTTTAGAAAAAATTGATACTGCTTCTCCAGATCCTAAAGAATCATACACAAATAAATATCAAAAACATACTCCTTGTGGTTTTTGTTATTATATCAAATCATCCGTTGGTGATAAATACAACAAGTTAGAGAGGTATAGAGGCTCAAATACCCCAGAGGAGTTTGTGAAACGACTAGAAAAAGACTGTGTTCAATTAACCAAGATAATGAGAGAAACCAATAAACCAATGTCCTTAACAAGTAAAGAAAAAAGGGAATTTATAAAAAACAATGTCTGTCATATTTGTGAGGAGAAAATTGGTAAAGTTCTAAAGGTTAGAGACCATTGTCATCTCATTGGTAAATATAGAGGTCCGGCTCATCAAAGTTGTAATATTAATTATCAACTCCCCTCTTTCATTCCTGTCTTTCTTCATAACAACGCTCATTATGATACACATCTATTTATCAAGGAACTCTCAAAGACTTCTGGAAGTATCTCAGCAATTCCAAACACGGATCAGAAATACATTTCTTTCACAAAAACAATTCACACATCTCCTATTACTCATATCAGATTTCTTGATACATTTAAATTCATGACAAGTCCATTGGCTAACTTGGTTCAAAATCTAAAAGAGTTTCCATGTCTTTCAGAGTATTTTTTAGATAAAGATTTTCTAACACAAAAGGGAATTTACCCCTATGACTATATGGACTCATTTGAGAGATTCAATGAAACACAACTTCCTTTAAAAGAAAATTTCTATAACAAATTAAATAATAGTCATATATCTGATAAAGATTATGTACACGCACAAAATGTTTGGAAAAAATATAACATTAAGAATCTTGGTGAGTATCACGATTTGTACCTCAAAACTGATGTGCTTTTGTTGGCCGATGTGTTTGAGGCTTTCAGAACAATCTGTCATTCTGGATATGGATTGGATCCTGCTCACTATTACACTGCTCCTGGATTGGCTTGGAGCGCGATGTTAAAAATGACAAAACAAGCTTTGGATTTGATAACCGATGTTGATATGCTTTTGATGATTGAAAAGGCAAAGAGAGGAGGAATTTCACAAGTCTGTTCAAAGAGATATGCTAAAGCAAATAACAAGTACATTCCAAATTATGATCCATCGGTAGAGAGCTCCTACTTGATGTATTATGATGCGAACAACCTGTATGGCTGGGCAATGTCTCAGGCTCTTCCTTATGGAAAACTTAGATGGGTAAAGGAAAAAGATTACAAAAAGGTTTTACAAGATGTATGTATCTCTACACAAAAAGAATTGGATGATTCAAAGGTTGGTTATTATTTTGAGGTCGATTTGAAATATCCAGAGGAACTTCATAACCTACACAAAGATCTCCCATTTGCTTGTGAAAAGGAAAGTCCAAAGAAGGAGTGGTTAAGTGATTATCAACAATCATTTAATATAGGTGAATCAACAGAAAAATTACTTACTACATTATATAACAAGAAAAATTATGTTCTACACCAAAGAAATTTGCGACAATATTTATCAAAAGGTCTAAGAGTAGAGAAGATCCATAGGGTTTGTGGAAGTGTAACTCAGTGTAACTTATTAATTGGCACTGGTAACTTATTAATTAACACTGGTAACGAAGCAGATACATTTTACCTGCAAACTCTGTGAAAGACGAGTTCGTAAATGAGTGTCAGGAATGTGCCCGAACATGATAATCTCTTGTCCACCTGGTCACAGCCCCTGGCTGGAGCACCCCCCTATCGTTTGGTAAACGGAACTCACAGCAGGAGGGGAGCGAGCTGATGCCAGGACTTGGTGCATGCATGACCTCGGGGCATTAGCGGAGAAAGGATTAACGTTCAGCGGACAGGGGATTAAGTCCAGTTTGTCCATATAAACGAGAGCAAACGTTGAGTCGAGAGAACTTGTCACCAGGAGCTCTGACCGACGGAACGGCCGAGCACTCCTCATCATCAGACCCTCTGCCGGACGGGAGTGGCGGAGGAACATCGGCCGAATGAGAAGGACCATGCGAAAAGAGTTAACCTGGTCCATTGAATTAAGCGGTATCATTTGGTAATTGGAATGAAGTGAATAACCAGTTAATAAACCAGACCTTTTGTAAAACCTGTGTCCGGTCATTGGAGTCCTGAGTCTCCCCCAAATACTTCCCCTACAATTTGGAGGCACCGCTGACATCAATTGTACAAACAAGTCTTTAAAAGGTGAGTGTGGCTTGTTTTTGTCCAATATGATTTACGAATTTGGAAATAGTTTTGTACATACATGGGGAAGGAGGTGGTTCTGGGGGTTCCGTGCGCACTGATGCCGCGATAGGTGGCGTGACCCATCACGAATGGTACTTCGATAAACGACTGTAGCTATTATTCGTGTTTTCCTAAATGATTTCTGTAAATACGTATTTTTTGCGCTAAAAAAATAAAATGCACAAGGTCGGCGCTGGTCATTAAAGGCCTTACTGTGACCTGGGAGCAAACGGAGCATGCGTGCACCATGCGACCATTTGCTTCCAAGACGTGTAAGGCCGGTACACTCGTTTAAAGTAGTTTTTATTATTTTTTTGCTTTTTTTTTGCACTTGTTCAAAGCACGCGACTTGCTCGGCGTGCGACAGGGAACCGGGAAATGGAATTATATTTATATATATATATTTTTACCTCATTCCAATTTATGGTATTGCGACAAAACGGCTTATATCTTTGGAACGACTCTTTTGTGGAAGAGCAATGGCAGACCACCCATTGTCACCACTTTCATGAGCTCAGAGAAATAAAACAGCTAGTGGAAATCGGCAGCAGAGTGGGAATCGGCAGACAATGGAACAGCTAGCGACGAGTGTTTGTGAGTAACAACCACCCTCTGGTCGAGGCTCATAGGAGGGGTGATGCTTACTGATTCGGCACGCTTACAATAGGTGTTAATGGTGGGATGTCAGAGGTTTTGGTGTGGTTTAATGTTCACACTGTTTTGGAAAATAATGCTCGATGCAACATGATCCTAAAAATAACCCATCCCTACATCGACGGATCAGGAAGGGAAGGAATGGAAAATTTGAAGTATTAAAGTTACGGAACTCAAAATGTCTGGGTTTGGATGTAGTCATTAAAGGATTGAGTCATTCATTGGTGTGATGATGGTCCTAATATTTTGATAAATGTTTGATAATGGTCTTTGTGTTTTGTTTATTTGAATATAACTTTTGATTGATTGAATATAACCTAAAAAGAACCCATCCCTACATCGACGGATCAGGAAGGGAAGGAATGGAAAATTTGAAGTATTAAAGTTACGGAACTCAAAATGTCTGGGTTTGGATGTAGTCATTAAAGGATTGAGTCATTCATTGGTGTGATGATGGTCCTAATATTTTGATAAATGTTTGATAATGGTCCTGGTAATTTTACTCCTAGGAATAATATTGCTAGTGGTTTGTCTGAAGGTTTTAATGGGATCGGATTTTTATCTATCTATAATTCCAGTAATCTCGGTGTGTGTGTCGGTCTGTCTGTATGCGACCGCTGTTTCTCGACAAACTACCGGTCCGATATACTTGAAACTTGCCAGGTATATTGCTGGGGACCCGAGGATGTGCCTTTTCAAGGTTTGAAATTAATCGGACAAGTGGGTCCCAAGGTATGGTCACCGTACTCGCAAGCCGTTCGCTTTAGCTTTGCGAATGGACCAAGCCATTTCATGTAAATAGAGGGGGGGGGGGGGGGGGGGTTCTGTGGTCGTTCGCTTTGGCTTTGCGAATGGACCAAACCATTTCATGTAAATAGAGGGGGGGTTCTGTGGTCGTTACTGCCACGTGGTTTCAAAGTTTTTTTGTTGTTGTTGTTCGCACGCATGTTTTTTTGCAAGCACGTACGGGCAAGCACGTACGTGCGGGCACGCCCTAGTATATATAAATCGAGGTAACATTGAGTTATGGAATTAATTGCTTTCAACAATGCAAAGGGTGACAAGATATGGGATTTTAATGGGATTTTAATGGGATTTTAATGGGATATTGGTTTAGGAATGTTTAGAGGTCATTGCAATGTGATAATTACTTGTGATCATTTGTTGTTGCAACGTTTTGTGAACATTTAAATGTTGGGTTTTGCTGACGTTTCCACAACGTCACCACAACGTTTCACTTTCGTTGTTGCAACGTTTTGCTCCAACGTTTTGTGAACATTTAAATGTTGGGTTTTGCTGACGTTTCCACAACGTCGCCACAACGTTTCACCTTCGTTGTTGCAACGTTTTGCTCCAACGTTTTGTGAACATTTAAATGTTGGGTTTTGCTGACGTTTCCACAACGTCGCCACAACGTTTCACTTTCGTTGTTGCAACGTTTTGCTCCAACGTTTTGTGAACATTTAAATGTTGGGTTTTGCTGACGTTTCCACAACGTCGCCACAACGTTTCACTTTCGTTGTTGCAACGTTTTGCTCCAACATTTTGTGAACATTTAAATGTTGGGTTTTGCTGACGTTTCCACAACGTCGCCACAACGTTTCACTTTCGTTGTTGCAACGTTTTGCTCCAACGTTTTGTGAACATTTAAATGTTGGGTTTTGCTGACGTTTCCACAACGTCGCCACAACGTTTCACTTTCGTTGTTGCAACGTTTTGCTCCAACGTTTTGTGAACATTTAAATGTTGGGTTTTGCTGACGTTTCCACAACGTCGCCACAACGTTTCACTTTTGTTGTTGCAACGTTTTGCTCCAACGTTTTGTGAACATTTAAATGTTGGGTTTTGCTGACGTTTCCACAACGTCGCCACAACGTTTCACTTTCGTTGTTGCAACGTTTTGCTCCAACGTTTTGTGAACATTTAAATGTTGGGTTTTGCTGACGTTTCCACAACGTCGCCACAACGTTTCACTTTCGTTGTTGCAACGTTTGGCTCCAACGTTTTGTGAACATTTAAATGTTGGGTTTTGCTGACGTTTCCACAACGTCGCCACAACGTTTCACTTTCGTTGTTGCAACGTTTTGCTCCAACGTTTTGTGAACATTTAAATGTTGGGTTTTGCTGACGTTTCCACAACGTCGCCACAACGTTTCACTTTCGTTGTTGCAACGTTTTGCTCCAACGTTTTGTGAACATTTAAATGTTGGGTTTTGCTAACGTTTCCACAACGTCGCTACAATGTTTCACTTTCGTTGTTGCAACGTTTTGCTCCAACGTTTTGGGGACACTCAAATGTTAAGTAAATCGGATAAGAATTCACGAGTTATTTAATTATGAGCGATTAATGAAGTACTTATTTAATTAATTACATTTCTTATTAAATTACAGTAATTACATTACAGTAATTACCTGAGGTAATTATAGTAATTACAGTTCCGGTAATTACAGTAATTACAGTAATCATTACAGTAATTGCAGTAATCTTATTACAGTAATTACATTACATTAACTCAGGCACCTTTTGAGTAAGGAAGCTGATATTTGGACATGACACTGACCAAGTGATGTGGCTGTCAAGGAAAATATTGATTTATTGATTAATCATTTAATAAATTAACTCGTTGATTTATAAATGACTTATTTAATGAAAAGTCCTCAAAGATACATCTTCGGATGAAATACTTACAGATTGGTTATGCTATGAGCCAATTGATTAAGGAAAATATTTTGTGATGGCCATATTGGCAATTTCGTGGCCATATTCGTGGCAACTCAGTTAGTGCCACTGCACCTTTCAAATGCATCCCTGCGTTCATTTTTCGATCGATTGAGTTGAAATTTTGAACAATCGGATCTGGACTGTCGTTGTTAACGACTCTAGCACGCACTCGTCCAATCAGGATGGAGCGATATGGTCCCCGGATCATCACTGCCCGCAGTGTTAATTAGTTTTACTTTTTTCTCTTGGTCATATAATTTTGAAGACATGCATGTCATGATAGAGGAAATGTTTGTTCTCTTGAACGGAATAAATGATGTTTATTTGTGTGGGTGTGTATTTTTGTGTATTTTGGATATATTTTTCACGACTAATTCCAGTTAACATCCTACAAAATTTGCTCGTTTGCTGGCCGAGTCGAAATTGCGTTGAGTTTCTATGGCATGCGCCATTAAAAGCGCTGTGTAATGGTTGAGCTCCCTTTATTTCGTTTTGGTCATGCGGATGAGCAAACAAAGTGACAAATGCTGCGGCTGGAGCAGTAGAAGCGATGTTTTTTAAAATGGAAACGATGTAATGAGTAATTAAAAGTGGGAGGGGGCAACACCACGCATACCTCTTTTAAGGTGTGTATAAACCCTGGAATAAACGTGGGAGGGGGCAACACCACGCATACCTCTTTTAAGGTGTGTATAAACCCTGGAATATTTCAGCAATCAATACAATGCTGAAACTATGTAAGTTAAGTTAATGAGTAATTTAATGAGTAACTTAATGAGTAATTTAATAAGTAATTTAATGAGCAATTTAATAAGTAATTTAATGAGTAATTTAATAAGTAATTTAATGAGTAATTTAATGAGTAATTTAATGAGTAATTTAATAAGTAATTTAATGAGTAATTTAATGAGTAATTTAATGAGTAATTTAATGAGTAATTTAATAAGTAATTTAATGAGTAATTTAATGAGTAATTTAATGAGTAATTTAATGAGTAATTTAATGAGTAATTTAATAAGTAATTTAATGAGTAATTTAATGAGTAATTTAATAAGGAATTTAATGAGGAATTTAATGAGGAATTAAAAGTGGGAGGGGGCAACACCACGCATACCTCTTTTAAGGTGTGTATAAACCCTGGAATATGTCAGCAATCAATACGATGCTGAAATGATGTAATTTACTGTGTAAGAGGGTCGACCTTGGGTTTGTTTGGGTTTTGTTGTTTATTTTTGTGGGTGTGTATTTTTGTGTATTTTTGATATATTTTCACGACTAATTCCAGTTAACATCCTGCAAATTTGCTCGTTTTCTGGCCGAGTCGAAATTGTGTTGAGGTCCTATGGCATGCGCCATTAAAAGCGCTGTGTAATGGTTGAGCTCCCTTTATTTCGTTTTGGTCATGCGGACGAGCAGACAAAATGACGAATGCTGCGGCTGGAGCAGTGGAAGCGATTTTTGAATTGTTCAATGATTATTCGATATTGTTATGACTTATTGTCAATAGGTATACTAAGTGGCCATGAGGTAGCCTGTTGCTATGTACAGTTTTATTCTATTGTTGATTATACCACATAGCTGTGGTGATAAAGGAAATGTTCGTTTTAAAAAGATGATTATGATAGGACCATGACTATAAAATCATGATGATTATTTTGAATGATATCATAGGGTTCAAATGCAGAATGATTGCATGAACTTGGGAAAGAACTTTCAAGCCCTATGGGATAAATTGGGTGTTACAAGCGATGGAGTTTCAAAATTTAGCATGATTGAAGGAATTTTACAGTCTTATTTCAGGAGTTTTACGAAATTTATATTGCCAAGAGATTTTGGGTACTATTAAAAGAAAAAATGATGAGATATTTTTCCCAATGAACTTTAATATCTGCCATCCATTTTGGCTGTCTCACGAATGAAGGATGAGTTGCCTTTAGTGGTTGCAAAGAAAATTTGTGGAGACCAGGCAAAATGGGGAAATATGTCAGATATGACCCGAGGACAGGACGGTGATTAATCAATTGACATGAGGTACGAACCCGAGGTGACGACCGATGAAATTCGATCTCAGTCAATGGATGGACCTGTCCTGACATCATTGGGGAAAGGGCTTATGCAAGGAGACATCCAAAATGATTAATTTGATTTATTGATGAATATTGATGAATTAATTGAAATTGAATAATTGATTGAATTGTTGATTGATTGAATCTAATTGATTGAATTTAATTGAATAAATTTAACTGAATAAATTGAACTGAATAAATTGAATTGAATATATTGATTGTTTGATTGATGAAAATGCGGTCTCAAGAAAGAAGCTTTGATATCTTTGCGAGATATTATCAATGTGGAGACAACCTGGGAAAATTGAGCAAGGTGGTGAGTTTATATACAGATATATATGTGCGGTTACCATTGTGTGATTTCCCCGTCAACAGAGCGGACACCTGAGGATTCACCCATTTCATACTGACCCTCCGGCTCATCTGCAAATACTGATCTGTGAGATTGGATTGTGCAAAAGCCACAGCTGAGGGAGATTCTCTGGAAATCACCGTGTGAACAGGTGGAGAGATCCTTCCTGGAGGTACGAGTGAAGCTTTAGAGGAACCTGGAACAAGCTACAATACATCCAACGCTACTTTGATAAAAGGCAGAATGGGAAATGGAGCCTGCAAGAATACACAAGGACAACCAGAAATTCCACAAAAAGGTACTTGTACACATCATATGTACGACCGTTATGGTGCCGAAGCTATAAGGCAGGTCGAGAATTGGTATTTGTGGACAAAGGGACATGATGAGGAGTTTCCAAGAGATGGTACATTTGAGCGAAGTCGATTGGAAAGATTGGAACAAAGATTGAAAGCCAGGAAGAGACAGAATCTAACGGTAGACTGGCTTGCATTCCATCTTTGGGATGGTGAATCCAGACAACGGGAACAGCAAGAACGGATAACGGATCTAGAACTTAAAATAAAAAGGATACAGGATACAGTGGAGGAGACAAATGCACAACTGCCCTCGAAATTAGGAATGAAAGGGACAGTTGTCCCATCTGATTTCCAGTTGTCTCCCCAAAAAGGACGGTACAGAGAATTTTTTCGTGTTTCGGGAGATAACGAGAGATTGCAGTGGCAACTCAGGGATGTAGAGATGCAGCCCAGCAATACAAGTGCACAGGTGCACAGACCAGGCAACGACAGAAACCGGTGTTTCAAGTGTGGACGGATGGGACATTGGAAAAGAGGATGTCCGTATACCAAAAGGAAGACAAGTTCATAGGGTAAACTAAGATCAAGGGTACCAGTGCTGACCGATACCTCAGACAATGATTAGGCCTTCATTGCGACAAATCCCAAATGACGATTGGCCTCAACAAATTAGATTACTGGACAAACATGAATAACTGTCGATGATTCTTGGGTCTGAAAAGTTTTCGGAGCAAGAATTATTCATTTTTTCTTTTGCTTGTAAGCAAATTAGTAATTAATTGATCACATGCCGAAATTGGATCTTTTATGTTGGGCACACAATTTTAAATTTACAAAGTTGGAACAATTGCTTTGCAAATTTTTGAAACCAAGTGACAAGGGTCACATGATGATCAGGTGAGAATTTCGGACTAGTGTTCCGCATGATGGATAAGTCAGTGGTCGACTGACATGTAAATGGGTGTGTAGTCAAATTTGGATAAATTATTGTGGGAACTGAAAGGGTAATTTCAATGTGACATCATAGGGGTTTTCTAAGAATAAACTTTTTGGTCCATTTGTGTATTAGCATTTCTAAAAATTGAAGGACAAATTTTATGAAATTGAAATAAAATTGACACCCATCTTGATCTGTAAATAATAGTTCCAACGCAAACAAATACGCATAATGCATGTGTGTGTGTATTTTTGTGTGTCAATGTTAGTGTTTTTTATTGTTTTGTGTATCAATCTTACAAGATTGTTGACACCGACAGTGTGCCTGTCTGGAAATGGATAGTTTTATGTGGATGGGATTGAATATGCAGAGAATCCGTAAAATAAAATAGAAATATAATTTGATTATTAACATTATCTCTTTTGTCAAGGGAGATGGAATATAAAGATTTGATGTGCTGGGTTATGAGCAGCCATTAATTAATAGTAAAATTGTGAGTAATTTGGGGATTCCATTTTGATAGAATTTATATGAGAATTTGTAATTTGATATGAGATTTGGGGATTTATGAGAGTAATTTGAGAGATTTATGAGAGAAATGAGATTTTGAGAGAGATTTGAGAGAAATGAGAGATTTATGAGAGAAATATGAGAGTAATTTGGGGATTCCATTTTGATAGAATTTATATGAGAATAACAGCTATTTATGGATATGAGCTTCATAAAAAGAAATGAGGGAGTACAAAATTAGCCAAATTTGGGAGAGGTCTTACACTGACTTCCCAGAATACTCTGCTCACGGATTTATATATATATATATATATATATATATATATATATATATATATATATATATATATATATATATATATATATATATATATATAAACTTGAATTTTATCAGCATATAAATTGTGCTGTACGTATGGATGTGTATTAGGCATAGATGATATGGGAAAACAGTAAAGAAAATCTTGCTGATTTGAACTATTGTGAGTTTTAAAACGGAATGCATTGTGAATCTTAAACCAAGGGGCAGACATGAACGCGCTGTTACGTTATTTATACTCAGAACGCGCTGTTACGTGTACCTGCAACATATTTGTTAATCTCGCACACCTATATTGGCATACTGGTGTCAGTAGTACTCACTGGGTGCATAGAAATGGATGAGCAACAGTTAAGGGGGTGTAAAAAACACTTACTTGGATATTTTCTACAAAAGTAGGGGTTTCAATAAGTGGTAGCTGTACACATGGGATTCATCAAATTAAGTTTTGGAGTTCAAACAAAGTCACTGGTTAACAGATGGGAATGGATAGTAAATAAATTCTTCGATGCTGGGTAAATGAAGTGAGATATTACAAAGACTTATGAGAGCTATTGTTCTGCCTTACAGCAGTGGAAAATTATTGAAAAAAAATTAGATCCAACATAATGAATCTATAAAATAATGTGATAGGGATAATATCCTCAATTTGTACTAATTATTTGATTGTGGGTAAAGGAATTAATTTATCGTAGTGGATTGTTAACAAGCAGCCTGAAATGTCCTGAGAGTGTGCATCCATGTAATCAGAAATCCCAGATTTGTTTTTTACAGACAACATTTTGGTAGAGATCTTATGTGGACGAATACTTGCTTGGTAGATAAAAACGGTACTGCATGTTGGCAGCCACTTCGGTGGCCATTTAGGCCGAACAAATAGGGAAAAACTGTAATTGAATATGTAATTTACAGATGAGTATTTGGGAAGTAAAAAGGGAATTTATTGATTTGGGAGACATTTTTCGAAGGTTTATTAAAGTGTTGCAATATGACATTTGGCAAGGAAAATTATTGGATGGGAAAATTAGATCTGTTTATAAAATGAGTTTGTTGACCCATTGAAGTTAATTCTTTGAATTGTTGTTTAATTAGCATTTTGAGTTCAAATTGGAAATAGTTTGGTAGAGCTTTGGTTAAAACCTTTGGTTGCAGTGTTTTGGAACAAATTGATAAACCGTAGGAGGTTGATAAGAATAGAAACAAATATGGACCTAAAATAGAAAGATTGTTATGATGATATAAATAATACCGAGATTAAAAGAATGAATCAAGCGATGTTGCAAATGAATAGTGAATACAGTAGAATTAAGATAATGGCATAACGACAATGTTATGAGTTGTGTCAATTACAATATCAGTGAACTCATATCACCACGAGTGACACACTGTTAGGAGAAAAAAAAAGAGGGAAAAGAAAAAGTGGAGAGGAATTATGGTAATAATACATTATGTTTAATTTGTTGGTTTGGGAAAATTGTTGTTGGGAATTAGGTATTCCCGTTTGTGATTGTAATCATATACAATTTATTTTCTTAGAGTAGTGCTAAAATACCTGCATGAGTTAATTTTTGAACTATATTAACCTGAAAGCAATTGTGGATGCTATTCTTAGTTTAGTAATAAAATACATACCTGATTGAATATTATTTGAGTGACGCATATAAATGAATATAACTTTTGTGTTAAGGAAAAACAACAAATTGTTGAATGTGAAACTGTCGGAAGATATACATGATTATGCTGATTTCATGGTAAGATGTACCCTATCTGATTCAGTGTGTGCGGAAAGCAGACTCAGATGTGACTGAGCATAAGGATAAGACGAGATCACATTTTGGAGGGATTGCTAACGGAATTGGGAAGAAGTTCCAGAAAGAAAATTTGTGGCTAAAAAATGAAGTTAATCGTGGCATACACCCTCTTTCTCAAAGAATGATGAAGACATTCTCCCGTGTAACTTGGAGATGAATGCTTACCTTCACCAAGGAAATTTATGTGACCATTTGCCTGGATCACACTGCAACATATGAAAGAAAGGCGATCACTTACTCTTGTTCGAAGGCTTCGAACATTCACCACATCAGAAGTTGCAGGACAACGACATTTTACCTGCAACCTCTGTGAAATGCGGGGACATATGTTATTACTTCACCAACGTCCGGGGAACCAGCATGGAGCTGCAAAAAAACGGCTGTGCCCTTGTCACAACAGCTGTGCACGATTCTGCTGGTTGCTCCTGGTAAGGACCATGAATGACCTGAACACCATGGTCCCAACATCATTGTGGATGCATCCGGCATCCCTGTTCCACATCTTGCTGGCCAATCAACGTCACACCAATACTTGCTGCCCACTCACAATGAGGGAGGAGGCAAGTCGACTACAACTGGGTGAAGGCCTTGTTCAGGAATTACTATGGTTTACAGCAAAAAGTGGCAAGAATCCTACAAGGAGAGCAGGGTCAGTCTATGACTCCGCAATGTTACCACAACAGCGAAATCCTACACGAAGTAGTGCAGGAGCTATGAAGACATTAGGAGAAAATGTTTCATACCAGGATTCAAACACAAGTGATCAGCCCTTCCTTTCAAACAAAGTCAACATTTGTGTGGAGGCAAACGTTTTTGCCAGATGGTGCAGATGCTTTACAAAACTTGAAAATGAAGTGAAATTGTTGTATCTTGGTGATGGTGAAGTGTTGTTTTGAAAATATATTTGTGATGCAAATGCAATAGATTGAACGATATGGAAGGAGTCAATGACCAACGAAATGTTTTGTGATTCTTGCAGGATGACGGTGTATGCCCAAGGGAATTTGATTACCAAAGTGATTGATTATTTACTTATACTTGTAATGATGTTTACTTGTAGTGATTGATTGTTTACTTATATTGATGTTTAGATTAATGGTTAATATAAACAAAAACAAAAAGATGAGGGAATTGTGGAAGTGTAACTCAGTGTAACTTATTAATTGGCACTGGTAACTTATTAATTAACACTGGTAACGAAGCAGATACATTTTACCTGCAAACTCTGTGAAAGACGAGTTCGTAAATGAGTGTCAGGAATGTGCCCGAACATGATAATCTCTTGTCCACCTGGTCACAGCCCCTGGCTGGAGCACCCCCCTATCGTTTGGTAAACGGAACTCACAGCAGGAGGGGAGCGAGCTGATGCCAGGACTTGGTGCATGCATGACCTCGGGGCATTAGCGGAGAAAGGATTAACGTTCAGCGGACAGGGGATTAAGTCCAGTTTGTCCATATAAACGAGAGCAAACGTTGAGTTGAGAGAACTTGTCACCAGGAGCTCTGACTGACGGAACGGACGAGCACTCCTCATCATCAGACCCTCTGCCGGACGGGAGTGGCGGAGGAACATCGGCCGAACGAGAAGGACCATGCGAAAAGAGTTAACCTGGTCCATTGAATTAAGCGGTATCATTTGGTAATTGGAATGAAGTGAATAACCAGTTAATAAACCAGACCTTTTGTAAAACCTGTGTCCGGTCATTGGAGTCTTGAGTCTCCCCCAAATACTTCCCCTACAGGTTCTAAAGTTCAATCAAAGTCATTGGTTGAAGGGGTACATTGATTTTAATACACAAAGAAGAACAGAGTCAAAAACAGATTTTGAGAAAGACTTTTATAAATTGATGAATAATGCGGTCTTTGGTAAGACCATGGAAAATGTGAGAAAAAGACAAAATATCAGACTATCAACATCTTGGAAACAAGCATCAAAATTAATTAATAGACCGAGTTTTACTGGAGCTGAGGTCTTTACTGAGAACTTTTGTGCGATCCATTTGATTAAAGAGAGTATTGAAATGAACAAACCTATTTATATTGGAACATCAATTCTTGATTTATCGAAGTCATTAATGTATGATTACTTTTATAATAACTTGAGGAAGAAATATCAAAATGATGTTCATCTACTTTATATGGATACAGATAGTTTTATTTTGCAAATTAATACTGATTTTTTTTTTTTTTTTTTTTTTTTTTTTTTTTTGTATACAAGATCGAGGCTCGTGAAAGAGCTAACAATAATCACAAAAAGACAAACCGACACACAAAACACAAAAAAACAAGGGGAGCGGCAGACAAGATGGGGAGAGAGGGGGAACGACACAAACACAACATTTGAGAGCAGGGACATCGGGAGGACTTGGGGGGAAGTGGGAGAGGAATAAAACATATGAACGCTGCAAGGACTCTGGGGTGAATTACCGGGGGTAGAAAAGATCAAGGTTTTCGATGGGGGAAGATAAGAGATGGTGGTGAACAGCTGTTTTAAAGACCTGGAGGGAGGAGTGGGATTGAATGGAGTGGGGGAGTTTGTTCCAGAGGCGGGAGAAAAGGGGAATGAAAGAGTGAAGGTGAGCAGAGAGCCTAGACTTTGGCAGTTTAACCATAAGAGGGTTGCAGGCAGATCTTGTGCGACCTGAAGGAATATTTGGGGGACAGAGCACAGAGAGAGCTGGGGGAGCAAGGCCAGAGAGGAGTCGGTAGAAGACAGAAAGACCACCAACCTGCCTGCGGTGAGTGAGTGAAAGGCCCTCGGAGTTGACTACATCGCAGGAGATTCCAATGATTCTGAAAGCTTTGGCCTCAACAGCGTGAAGCCGAGCAAGGTGTGAGGCAGGAGCACCAGCCCAGAGGGGGGATCAGTATTCCATTGAGCTGCGGATGAAAGCCTTGTATGTGGTGAGGAGCTCAGGTGTGCCAAGGAAGGACTTCGCACGACGGAGGATGCCCAGTCGGCGACTGGCTTTGGAGGCCAGCTTGGAAATGTGGTTTTCCCAAGAAAGATCATGGCAGATAGTGAGACCCAAAAGCTTGAGCGACAGAACTTCTTGGAGAGGATTGTTGAGAAAGTAGATGGGAGGGTTGTCCAGTCGGTCCTTTCGGAGAGACATTGTAAGAGTGTGAGATTTGTCAGGATTGAAAGACATGTTCTACTTGTTTGACCAGTCTGTGATTTTGTCCAGGTCTGCAGAGAGTGAGGAGGCTGCAGACTGCCGATCTGAGGGATGAGGAATGGAGCGGCAGATAGTGGAGTCATCAGCAAAGAGATAGAGAGGATTTTCCAGAGAGTCGGAGAGGTCATTGATGAAGACCAGAAATAGCACAGGGCCCAGAACACTGCCTTGGGGAACTCCAGCCAGAACAGGAAGGGAAGATGAGAGAAATCCATTCAGGGCCACACGTTGCCTACGACCAGAGAGGAAATCCGCAAGCCATGAGTGGAGATTTCCCTGAATACCATAGGAGGTGAGTTTGGTGAGCAGAGCTGGGTGCCAGACTGTATCGAAGGCATGTGATATGTCAAGTGAGACAGCTCTGATTTCCTGTTTGGCATTGAGGACCTCCATCCATTGTTGAGACAGCAGAAGCAACATGTCCAGAGTAGAATGACCTGGTCTGAATCCAAATTGATGATCAGAGATCAAGCCATTGGAGAAGAGGAAGGATTTGATATCTGAAGCAATGATGGATTCCATGACTTTGCTGATAATTGGGAGCAGGCTGATTGGTCTGTAGTTGCAAGGATCTGTTTTTGCACCTTTTTTGTGTAAAGCGGTAATGTTTGCTGATTTCCAAGATGCTGGCAGATGACCTTGAGCAAAAGAGAGGGTGAAAAGAACAGAGAGAGGGTGAGATAGAGCGGCAGAGCAGGATTTTAGGACCCGAGGGCTGATGCCATCTGGGCCAGTTGCAGAATCAGAGTCGAGGTTTGATAAAAACTTCTCCACCTTGTCAGGAGAGAAGGACACAGAGTCCAGGAGCAGTTGGGTTCGACTGGGAAAGGTGGGAACAGAGAGAGATGGGTTTGGGACACAAGATTTTGAGGCAAACACAGAGATGAGGCATTCGGCTTTGTCACGTGCGGTGTCAACTGTGTAGCCATTTGAGGTAAGGGAGGGGATGGAGGGGGAACAAACACCAGAAACGGATTTGACCAGACGCCACCAGGATTTGGAGGAAGGAGACAGGTTTGAGAGTTCAAACTTGAGTGTGGAGAGATAGTGCTTCCTGGCACTCCTGAGGGTAGAAACACACTTGTTTCGAGCTTGGTGGAAGGAACTGAGATTGCCTTCAGTTGGATTTGCCTTCCAAAAGGCAAAGGCAAGTTGTTTCAGGGCAACTGCCTCACCACAAGATTCCGTGTACCATGGACGGGAGGAAGGGTAAGACAACTGAAGACGAGATGGGATAAATCTGTGCATGAGAGAGAGAGCAGTTTGCTTTGGAAGAATTCCCAGGAAGAATTGATGTCAGAGGCATTAGAGATGGGAGACCAGTCCAGTTGATTGATGGCTGCTTGCAGACCGTGCCAGTCGGCCTGAGTGAAATGCCAGACTCGTCGGCGCTGAGGAGGCTCTCTGAGAATGGCCAGTGAGATGTCCACTTTAACAAGCACATGATCAGAAGAACCGATTGGAGCAGAAGAAGAGCAGCAGACATTTGCAGGGAAGTTAGTCATAACCAAGTCCAGAAGAGAAGATACTCCATTGACTGAGATCCGGGTTGGGAAATTGACAGATTGTGTCAGTCCCAATGAGTCGCAGAAGTCCTTTGCTGAGGTGCCATGGCTGGTGAGAGATGAACCCACACCCAGCCAGCTGGCATGATGACAGTTGAAGTCACCACATATGAGGAAGAGAGAGTTTGGATGAGTTGATAGAAGTTGGTCCATGTTGTCCGACAGAGAAATGTAAATGGAGTCATCACTGTTTGGAGGACGGTACAGAACACATATGAACAAAAGGTGGGAGCGGAGAGGAAGCCGTAGCCAGAGGTACTCCTGTGGGTGGGGTGGAGAGAGGGCAGTGCAGGGAGAGTGAGGAAGAGAGTTTTTGATAAAGATAGCCACCCCACCACCAGGACGAGGATCAGGTCTATCGTACCGGAGGAGGGAGTAACCAGGAAGAGATATTAAGGAATCAGAGACATCTTGAAGGAGGAAAGTTTCTGTTAAGCAGATCAAGTCTGGATTTTCAGAAGCAACCTGAATGGAGAGATCAATCAGGTTTGAGCGAAGGCCCCGGATGTTTGAGGTCCATACCGTTAGTGAGGAGAGATGGGGAGCATCGGGTGCAGGACAGGGGAGGGGAGGGGTAGGGTCAGATGAAGGGTGAGAGGGGGATGTAGGAAGAGCAGTTGATAGTGTGTCAGAGATTACAGAGGAGTTACAAGAAAGGGAAGGATGAGGAGGACGAAAGGTTTGATGGTGATGGAATGAGGCACAGTGAGAGTTTGTTTGAGGGGGGGCAGAGGAAAGTAGAAGGTTGGGGGAGGTGGGGGTATGACATAGGAGGGAGAGGAAGTGGGGAGGAGGCAGCTTTGAGAAGGAGGTGGGAGGAGGGAGAATTTGGGAGGGATGGTTGGGGGGGAGATTTGAAGGGGAGGGGCAAGGTGGGAGTTTAGAAAGTGGATGATTAATGAAAGATGCACATATATAACAAATTGGGTTTGTTGTGATTTTCAAGTTAGCGATTCGTTTAAGAACGATGGAGGAGGGATGGAATGAATGAGAATTTAGAGCATGGAGTGATTTGGAATCATAAGAGATTGAATATTTTTTTGAAATGGAATGAGATGAAGAGGAAATTGAAAGGAGCCTTTTAAATAAGAAGAAAAACAGCGTGTTGTAATAAACCACTGAATAAAACAATGAAGGGGATAGTTGATACATATTTAAACAGAACTGTGAAGAACAATCGTATATTCACAAAAATACCAATGGGGAGAGGAAGCCTAGCGCAACGACCATGAGTCACTTGAACAGGGCAAAAGGTGGAAGGCAAGGGGAAAATGGGGGCGGGGCGAGACAGCGCACGTGGGCAGAGGCAAAAGCACACGAGGAGAAAGGGAAATAAAAGTTTTTTTGGTTGTTTTTTTTTTTGTTTGTTTTTTGGGGGGGGGGTGTGGGGGTTACAACGTTAGACAAATAGTAGATGTTTGGTGAAGCTTGGTGGAGAAGGGGAAATCAAAAAAGCGAGCAAAACAGCGAAGGAATGAACAACCTTCGACGGGGGAAGCCTGAGGCTGCAAGGCCTTGCTCGCGACGCGGCAAACAAGCGATTAATATATGAAAGATAAACACCAAGAAACTTCCAAGGGGGACACTATAAGTTCACACACCGAACGATAAATACAGTTTCGACAAATACAATTGTGAACAGACTTAACTTTGAAAAACGTGGAGACCGTGTGGACCGTCGAAAACCCCTGACCACCGTCTCCAAGATCTCGCGAGATCTGATGATGTTTATTCAGACATGAAAAAGGACATTAATATCTATGACACTAGTAATTACAGTCCAGAGAGTGAGTTGTTCTCTTCTAAAAATAAAAAGGTGATTGGAAAGTTTAAGGATGAATTAGGAGGAAATGTCATGAGTGAATTTGTGGGATTGAGGTCTAAGGCTTATGCTTATAAATACATTGTGAATAACGTTGAAAAAACTGATAAGAAGTTAAAAGGCATAAAGAAAAATGTCATTAAAGAAACAATAAATTTTAAGGATTATTATAACTGTTTAACAACAAAGAAAGAAGAGTTTAGAAAGATTAATGGAATAAGAAGTTATAAACATAAATTATATTCAGAAGAGGTGAATAAGAAAGCATTGGGGGCTTTTGATGATAAGAGGTTTATTTTAGAAAATGGAATTGATAGTCTCCCTTATGGTTATATAAGTATATAAGTGATAAGTTAAAAAGGGGGGTTAGGGATTTTAACGGGCTACCGCCGCCTTTTTACAATATATCAATGATAGAACCAAGTACCAACCAGACTAAAGAGTGGAGGTGTAATCAACCTTGGTATATAAATGGTAAACATAACGAATGTGAAAAATATCAATTAGGTATAATTGAACAGACAACTGGTAAAAAAATTTACAAAACAAATAAGAGAATTAATTTAAATACCGGTGAATTGGGTAAAAAAGATGGAAATATTTTTGAGTGGACGGAAAACTTTGATGGTTGCCAGGAAAATATATACTTTAATTTAAAAATGGTATGTGGCACTGGAGGCGCCCAACCAAGAACATTGAGGGAGGTTTACCATTTTATCTTAGCTCAGTTAAAATATCTTAATAAAGAACCAAACTCAAACATATTTTTTGTTAATATATTAGATGGTGAAGAGAGTGGCAAGAGAATTAAATTATTTCCCACGCATAAACAAATATTTGTAGGGTCGTTGTTTGAGTGGGTCAAAGATGATTCACCAGATGATAAAGTAAAGAGTAAAAGAGTAAAAGGTTAAAAGGTCCTTAAGGTCAGAAGGATCACAGGTTCACACAGAAGGACCATTGTTTAAGTGGTCTAATGAATAAGGATAACATGTCAAAAGGTTAGAAGGTTCGTAAAGAACAGGGTGAGAGAAATAGAGGTGTTTAGGGGCAATGAGGGAGGGGAAAAATTAACATGTAAGTCAATGGGAAAATGAGAGTGTCCCAGAAGCAACATATATACACTACTGCCGTGGCTCCGGTCGTAAGTTTGTATATTTGCAATCAGGTCACTCCATCCCCGTCCTCTGGTCGGCTCAGCGCACTCTCACTCTTCGTCCCAGCGCACCTGGTCACAGCAACCCACACGATCGCACCTCCTGCCTACGAACCCTGGCTAAATCACCTAAATTCATCCCTGCTGTTCAAAACAACATCAAGCTCACCCTGTTCAACACCCGGTCCCTCAACAACAAATGTCTCATCCTGAACGAATACATCCTGGATAACAAACTGGACTTTCTCTGTCTCACCGAAACCTGGCAACAACCTCTGGACTACTACACACTCAACCTCACCGCACCCAATGGATATTCCTACGTCAATAAACCACGCTCAGGGGGCCGAGGTGGTGGAATTGCCGTTATCCACCGTCAAGACATCAAGACCAGCCTCATCCCCATCGCCTCATCCTCATCATTTGAACACCTGGCTTTTAAACTCTCTGGTCGCACGCAGTCAGTCATGGCTGTCGTCTACCGCCCTCCCAAACCACACCCATCATTCCTGTCTGACTTCTCCTACTTTCTGACACAGCTCTGTTCCCTCTCCCCCTCAATCCTCCTCCTTGGTGATTTCAATATCCACATGGACTCCACTGACTCCACAATAACCACTGACTTCACTGATTTACTCACCTGCTTTAACCTCACTCAACATGTCGACTTTCCTACCCATATCCGTGGTCACATTTTGGACCTTGTCTGCTCCACTGGATTAAATTTGCACCATCTCTCTGGCTCCGACCTCACCCTCTCTGACCAGTTAGCCATCACTCTGACCATCAACATCCCCGCCCCAACTCCAAGGCATTATCGCACTATCAACTTCCGTAAGCTAAACGCTCTTTCACCTACCTCATTCCCATCCACCCTCTCTGAAAAAATGTCCACTTCTCCCTTCATTGACCTCCACACCCCTTCCGAACTCACTGACTACTACAACCACACTCTCTCCTCCTGCCTTGACCAGCTTGCGCCTGTAAAAACCAAAACAGTTTCTTTCACCCACTCTGCTCCCTGGTTTACCCCTGAACTCCGCCTGATGAAAACTCGTGCTCGCCAACTTGTAAGACTCCGCAATAAAACGGGTCTCACAGTTCACTCCCAAGCCTGCAAGGCCACCTACAACACTACAAAGATGCCCTCTCCCGTGCCCGCTCCGCCTACTACTCTCAAATTATCCACTCTGGCTCCGGAAACCCAAAAGCACTCTTCTCGACAATAAACAAAGTCCTCCGCCCCCTGAACACCACCACCCAGTCATTCACAGTAGACAACTGCATCTCCTTCCTCTCTTTCTTCCAATGCAAAATTGACAACATCTACAACAGCTTGACCACCGCTGCACCCGCTCCCCCTCCAACCACCTGCCCCCCCCCTTGTCCTGCCATCCCCTGTCTCGGTTCTCCCCAATCTCCCCTAATGACCTCTCTGAACTCCTCAAAGGAATGAAAACTGCCACCTGCACTCTTGACCCCATCCCCTCCAGCTTTGTCAAGGCCTCCCTCCCTGCTCTCTCTCCACTTATCATTGCAACAATAAACTCCTCCCTGTCTGCAGGCATCGTCCCACCTTCCCACAAAATTGCTGCTGTTACACCCATTCTAAAAAAACCTGGTCTAAACCCTGACACCCTAAACAACTTCAGACCCATCTCCAACCTACCCTTTCTGTCAAAAGTTTTGGAGCGCGCTGTAGCCACTCAACTCAAACATCACCTCTCTGCCAATAACCTGTATGAAACATTCCAATCCGGATTCCGCTCCAACCACAGTACTGAAACTGCTCTCCTCAAAATCACCAACGACCTTCTCCTCTCCTCTGACGCTGGCAACCTCAACATTCTCGTCCTCCTCGACCTCAGCGCCGCCTTTGACACCATCGATCACACCATCCTCCTTACCCGACTTGAATCCACCTTTAACGTTACCGGCACTGGATTTACCCTCTCTTGGATTAAATCATACCTCTCTGACAGATGCCAGTTCATCTCCATAAATAACTGCAAATCCCCCACTGCTCCCCTCCCCCAAGGTGTCCCCCAAGGTTCAGTTCTTGGCCCCCTCCTCTTCATCCTTTACCTGTCCCCCCTCGGTCACTTAATCCGCCGTCATGGTCTCCAATTCCACTGCTTCGCCGATGACATCCAGCTTTTCATCTCCACCAAGTCCATCTCCACACCCACTCTATCCTGACAAACTGCATCACTGAAATAAAATCCTGGCTTCAAATCAACTTCCTCAAGCTTAACTGTGATAAATCTGAAATAATCACCATTGGCCCAAAAACGCTCACAAAATCCACCCATAACTTTGCCCTCAACATCGACGGTATCCCAGTATCCACCTCCCCTCACATCCGGAATCTTGGCGTCATCTTTGACCAAACCCTTTCCTTCGACAAATACACTAAACAGATCACAAAGTCAGCCTTCTTTCACCTGAAAAACATTGCCCGTCTCCGCTCATCCCTCTCCTCCACGGCTGCAGAAACCCTCATCCACGCCTTCATCACCTCCCGTCTGGACTACTGCAATAGCCTCCTCTATGGTTCACCCTCAAAAATCACCAATAAACTCCAATACATTCAGAACTCCGCTGCCCGTCTACTCACCCATTCCCGGACCCGTGACCACATCACCCCTGTCCTTTACAAGCTTCACTGGCTCCCCATCCCCCAGAGAATCCAGTACAAAATCCTCCTCTTGACATACAAAGCCCTCCATAACCTGGCCCCATCCTACCTGGCTGACCTCCTCTCCAGACACACTCCCACCCGCAACCTCCGCTCTGCTGGTACCAACCTCCTGTCCCCCTCCATCCGGACCAAATTCAGATCCTGGGGGGACAGGGCCTTCTCCATCGCTCTCCCACCCTCTGGAACTCACTACCTCACACCATCAGAGACTCCTCCTCACTCACCACATTCAAAACATCACTAAAGACCCACCTGTTCAACACTGCATTCAACATTCAACCCACAGCATTTAACCCCTGACTATCTCTTCTCCTTCTCCCTCCTTTTGCTTTAAATATTTCCCGATTGATTCTTGCTTTTTTGCAATTGTTGTTTTCATGTATTGTTATGCATTATGTTTTCCACTCTGTCAAAGCGCCTTTGGGCTTCTGGAAAAGCGCTATACAAAATAAATGAATTATTATTATTATTATTATTATCAATGGAGGTAAGTTTGTTTATTTATTTATTTATTTATTTATTTAATTAATTATTTATTTAATTATTTATTTTAATTTAATTTTTTTTTTTTTAGATGAGACTCGTGTAAGAGTTAACAAAGTTTATTTTAATATTCATAGAGCTTGATTTATACAAATAAAAATATTGTATTAAATTAATACATTGTTATTTTCTTTCACAGGAAATTGTATCTGAGATACGAAATGAAAATTCTGCTTTTAACACAACTTGGGATGAAGTTATTTTTTGTTTGAAGACATTTTGAACAACCAAGACCCCCAGAACGAGTTCTACCTTGATGACCCAGCCAAAGAGTTATACCTTGGAGATCCACAAAATCCTGAAAAAGTGTTTTACCATGATGATACTTGTTGTGAGTTATCAAAACAAAACCCACTGAACAAGTTCTACCTTGATGAGCCAGAATACAAGTCATACATTGGAGACCCACAAATTTCTGAAAATTGGGAAAGGGGAGAGTAGTGTATATATGTTGCTTCTGGGACACTCTCATTTTCCCATTGACTTACATGTTAATTTTCCTCAACCTCATTGCCCATTAACACCTCTATTTCTCCCACCCTAATCTTTATGAACCTTTTGTCTATAGTACCTATCCTTAATGTTGTTCATTAGACCACTCAAACACTACAAATATTTGTTTTCCCTTATAGACCTATAATCCTTCTTCTCCATATCATCTGGCAGATTATCTTTGACCCACTCAAACATTGACCCATTCACTTCCATGTTAATTTTTCTTCTCACCTCTTTACGAACCTTTTAGCCATTTGACACTCAAACAATGATTCCCCCTTGGTCTTATGGTACTCTTACTATCAATGATCCTGAGTAGACCACTCAAACATCGATCCTACAAATATTTGTTTCTGCGTGGGAAATAATTTAATTTTTTCATTAACTTTTTTTACTTTTTTAACACTAACATTAGCTTTAAGAAAGAAAATGTTTAAGTTTGATTCTTTTTCAAGATATTACCATACAAAAAAAACGGTTTTTCTTTAAATCTCCTCACTTTTGATAAATGACTTGTGATAAAACTAGAATCACTTCCCAGAAATCTCCATTGTTTCGTTTCCTGTTTCCTCGAAATGTTAAAGCTGAGTTCTGTTCCCGAAAATACATTTTGGACATTATAAAAAACCATGTTAAATACAGTTTTGAACATTGGGAATCGACGGATCTGAAGGACAACATGGCTTACTCCGACCTTTACTCTGATGAAGAGTATATCTACTCACTCGGACTTTGGTAAGTTTCATTCAGAATTAGTGTTCAATGAGAGTTTTGTATGTGATTAATTATACAACTCATGACTTAATCCCCCTTTATCATTATTACAGCAATGTGAATATTGTGAATAACCTGGCAGAATATCAAGTTTTTCCTCAAGAGATTCACAACGAAATGAACTTGAACAACCTGCCTGTTTCACCGTTCTTAGACGATTCATGTAAAAGGTATGACACTAAATAAAATACGTTGGTGTTAAATGACGCTGCCTTAGTGTGTGTGTGTGTGTGTATGTGTGTGTATGTGTATGTGTGTGTGTGTGTGTGTATGTGTGTGTGTATGTGTGTGTGTATGTGTGTGTGAATGTGTGTGTGAATGTGTGTGTATGTGTATGTGTGTATGTATCTGTGAATGTGTATGTGTATGTGTGTGTGTGTGTGTGTTTGTTCATGTGTGTATGTGTGTGTGTGTTTGTGTGTGTATGTGTGTGTGTGTGTTCGTGTGTGTATGTGTGTGTGTGTATGTGTCTGTGTGCGTGTGTGTTATATTTTGTCAGGCTTACTTCAACATAGTAATTTCTCCTTATTTTGTTTGCAGTATTAACCTCGAAGACCAAAATTTTGAGTGGGATGATTTTGATCTCCCAAGGAGTGGTTATTTCCGACCAACCTGTGAACCTCTACATTTTCAACTCAACGATCTTGATGCCAAGCTGGATTTGTTCGAGGTAAGCATGTGTGTATGTGTGTGTGCGGTTCACCGTTTATAATAGGTACACCATATCCCTGCGCATCGTAAGAGGTGATTCAGGGTTGGTGTCAGCAAGGGCATCCGACCATATATTAATAATAATAATAATAATGCATTTATTTTGTATAGCGCTTTTCAAGACGCTTTGACATGGAACATAAATATGAAATAAATATCTCTCCCCTCTTGTCTTTGTTAGAAAGAGATTCAAAACCTGAAGACATCTGCTGAACCAACCTTTGCCTTGTGCTGGGAAGAAATTGATGATTTGTTTTGGGAAGAAGAAGAAAAATGTTTTAATAATATAAATAATCTAATGCTTCCAATATTATTTACATATAATTGCTTTGTATACAACTATTTAATAATTAATTACAAAACGAGAATAAAGGAAAAAGGAGGGGGGAGGTGCGTCCCCCACCCTTGATTCCCCCCATCCCACCCCTCCCCTCCCCTTGTGTGTGTGGGGAAGGTGGGGGTGGGATGAGGGGGGATCAAGGGTGGGGGACGCACTGGGGGTGGGGGATGATGGGTGTGATCTGTGTGGGCGGGGTCTGTGTGGGCGGGGTCTGTGTAGGCGGGGTCTGTGTGGACGGGGTCTTTGTGGGTGGGGTCTGTGTGGGCGTGGCTTATGATTTTTTATTTATTTAATTTTTTTTTTATTATTACCACTAATTAAATTAGCTAATCTGGGTGGGGTGAATAGAAATGTTGTTTAATGAATGATCAGCTTTGTTTTTTGTAATTATTGTGAATAAAATGTCCCTAATATTTCTTCCCCATTCATATCATATAATTTGTCATTCCAAGGGACTGTATCCATTACATCAATGATTTTAAATAATTCACGAGTCCATTTTTGTGTATAACCTTTTTCAAAATGGCTTTTCCATTTGTATATTCTTACAATATCACCAACTTTGAACTTGGGCTTTCTCAAATTAATCTGCTTTTCATATTCTAATTTTGTAAATGTTTCTGATGGTTTTGATTTTGTTGATGAATAAACTGTATTATTGTAATTGTCAACAATATCCTGAATTAAATACACCCATTTTTGAGAACCGAGTTGTGTGAATTTTTTATATAATTTTTCTTTTAAAGTACGATTAAAACGCTCAATAACAACTGCCTTTCCTTCATTAAAGGTGCTGTATAATTTAATATCCTCCCCCTTAAGAAATTTCATAAATATTTTGTTATAGAACTCTGTTCCCACATCAGTCCATAACTTCTTTGGTTTCCTTTTATCCCTATCAAATATTAGCTTAAAGGCTAACATTAAAGTATTACCTCTCTTGTTTTTCAAAGGAACAACCCAGGTAAATCTACTCCTCAAATCAATAACGGTTAAAGCATACCTGTATCCCCTGTCATTATTCAATTCAATTAAATCAGCGGACCAGATGTGGTCGGTGTATTTAGAATAAACTTTCCTTCTTTTAAACTTCGTGATTATAGCTTTGTGTAATTCATTAGCCAAAAGCTCCTCAGTCTTGATGACATCATTGGAGTCTAATAGTTTTTTGAGGGTGAATAACCAAGACCAAGTTTCAATTTGACACTTATCATTTTTTAAACAATAAACCGATCAACTTTCTCTCTCAATGTAGGATTTTGTATCAAAGACAAATTATATAACATTTCTCTGTCTGCTTCATGTTTTTCATCTAATGTAGTGGTATTCCCATAAGCAATATCATGCTTCATACACACTTCATCAACCCTATTTATAGGTTTAGACCAAGGTTTAGGATTGTTAGCCTCATCTAATCTTTTATCTAGGTTTGTTCCAGGACCACAGAATGAATATCCAGGTAGATGTAGTTCCCCAGGAATTCCAGTTGTTGTAAATTTACTTCCTGACAGAAACCTTTGTGTGTCTCCTCCTCTTTTAGGAGAGATGAATTGGCACTTTTTAGAGCCACACACTTCACATATTCCTTTTTGATAAACTCTATTATTTTTAGCTTTAACAAAAGAGATATTTTTAGATTTAGTTTTCTTTTTACATTTGAGACAATAACTCATATTTATTTATAAGAAAAATTCCGACAGAGTATCAAAACCTTTTTGGTTTTTAACATATACATTTCAATCTTTATTTTTAAAACATAAAGAATCCTAAGGAATGCCTTCACTCTCTCCTCCATTTATTTACAAATGAAACTAACTAAAGTCAATTACACCGACATCATCAACCACATAATTTTTTCCTTCTTCTTCTTCTTTATCCCCACTTTCTCGTTTAAATCTCCTCCCTGAAACTGAAGACATTGACGTCGTTATTCTTGAAAATAATATTTCCATTAGATTTTTCATTTCTTTATTTTCCTCAGTGCGTTGAGTTTGATTTATTTGCTGTAATACCTTCAATCTTTTATTAATCTCACTGATTTCCATCTTTTTACATTTTTCCTCCCTCTCTCTTTGCTCCCTCTCCTCCTTTTCTCTTTTCTCTCTATTCTCCCTCTCCTCCTTCTCCTTTTTCTCCCTCTCCTCCTTCTCCTTTTTCTCCCTCTCCTCCTTCTCCTTTTTCTCCCTCTCCTCCTTCTCCTTTTTCTCCCTCTCCTCCTTCTCCTTTTTCTCCCTCTCCTCCTTCTCCTTTTTCTCTCTTTCCTCCTTCTCCCTTTTCTCCCTTTCCTCCTTCTCCTTTTTCTCCCTTTCCTCCTTCTCCTTTTTCTCCATTTCCTCCTTCTCTCTTTCCTCCTTCTCTCTTTTCTCCTTCTCTTCTTCAACTCCTTCCTCATCCCTAGCTACCCTTGAGTTTGAGCCCCAAAGAATATTATACATATACTCATCTGGATTTTGAGATATTCTTGTATCAATAATTATTTTTCTCATAATAGGATACCAATAAGATTTGTTGATGATTTCTAAAAGAGTTTTATATTTCATAACTTTGAGAAGTTCATTTTTATTTAATATTTCAAAACAAGTCTCTATTTGTGGGTTTAGCAATATCAGTATAAGGCCAGTTTTTTATGACGAAATTCCCATGTATATGCTCCAAATCATAAGGTATGTAATACCGAGCACCCTTTTCTTGTAGGTATCCTTGAATACAAAAATTATAATTCCCTTGTAGTCTTCTTCCTGCCATTTATGTATCAGAAATATATGTGAGATTAATATTATGACAGGTAATACCACCCCATCTTCCCACTACCAAATCGGTTTGTATTCCTCGGCTTTCTATCCTTATCTCATTACCTTCCTTCTTTGTCATGCTAACCATCGCTATACTATCATATATTTTTCTTTTCTTAAAATCATGTATTTGTTGTTTACAAATTGTACTTCCACATAAATCCTTATCCTCGCCAAGCAGATAATATTCTTCTTTACAAGACTGATTCAAATCATGTAGGTCTTCTAAGTTTATTGAAAAATACCAATTATACCCTAAATCAGGCATATCATACCCCCATTTATTAATTCGCATATTAACTATATGTCCTTCTTTATAAAATTCAATTGTAAGCAGGTAGTTAAATTCAATGAGGAAAGGTGTATGGTCAGTATAACCAGGTGTTGTGGTTGTAAATTTTACTTGTTTTACAAAACGTGCTGTTTTCTTTAAATATATATATTATGATAAATCACTGAAGCTAATTAAGTCATTCGCATCTGTAGGGTTTGGATAATTGATTAACTTATAAGTATTCTTCACATTAATATTTTTACTTATATTATATTTTTGTCGTTAAGCCTGTGCCTTTGTTTAATAATTTGATAAATCAATATCCTGAGAGGATTTTCCAAAGATAGAACCATCTTTTCCAACATAAGTCATTTATATTAGATTAAAAATGATATCATAAAAATTTTCATTATTGTTGAGTTGAAATAATACATATAAACATAATTGACCACAACATTTAGAATTAATTTCTTGAACCTGAAATGTTTGATAAACACCATTCTGTAAGAATTGCATTACTTCAACAGGTGGTGGCATACCATAACTATCAAAATAATATTTATCCTGACTATTATGAATACAAACCCAATGAGAACCATTCTGTGTGTCTAAATTCATAATAATATTCTTTGTATTCTTATTTATATGTATTAATTCATCTCTCATTCAGATTACCACGTTATCTATTTTTAGTTTTTTACAATACTTAGCAAGTTCTATATTTGACGTTGTATTCTTTCCAAATTGTTTAAACCATATATCCATTTATTTATGAGAAAGATACAATCCATTACCCCATTTAGTTAGTTTAACACCCGCTTGAGCGATAGAGGAAAGCATATCTCCAACTAACAATCTAGCTTTATCAGGTAGACTTTCAAGTTTTTGAGCAAAATCCACAATTACACCGCAAATAAAGGAATTAGAAACGGGAGAAATCCTCCTCTTGACTCGTCTATTGAATATTTCTTTAACATAGGTTTTGTCATTTTAATTTTAAGTGAACCAGTATCATTTAGTGTTTTTACTTGTACTAGGGCATGCCCGTACTATATATATGCCCGTACTATATATATATCTAAAATTATATCCCCCCCCCTCTATTTACATGAAATGGTTTGGTCCATTCGCAACGCCAAAGCGAACGGCGAACGGCTTGCGAGTACAGTGACAACCCCCCCCCCTCTATTTACATGAAATGGTTTGGTCCATTCGCAACGACCACAGAACCCCCCCCCCCCCCTCTATTTACATGAAATGGTTTGGTCCATTCGCAACGCCAAAGCGAACGGCGAACGGCTAAATCGCCATAGCTCGGTAAGTACTTGTCCGATTAATTTCAAACCTTGAAAAGGCACATCCTCGGGTCCCCAGCAATATACCTGGCAAGTTTCAAGTATATCGGACCGGTAGTTGTCGAGAAACAGCGGTCGTATACATACACACATACATACACACAGAGATTAGTGGAATTATAGATAGATGTGTGTGAGTAAAACATCAATTCTTACAGCTCCTTTTCTTTGAATTGTATTAACATTAATAATACAAGGCTTTTGATTTTGAATACAAGATGTTAATTTATTAAGATTGATTTGATTAACATATACCCCTACCATTTATTTATGAGAAAAAACCGATGTGATATTAATCATAACACCATTATCTGTATTAATCTGTAATTCTGTATCCCCCAAAAGCAAATAATAAGCATCAACTTCTTCATTCTCTCCTCTTTCAATGTATAGAGAAGTATCCACTCTATTAGACTTTATAGTTTCCTTTTGAGAACTCAGGTCAATTGCGTAGATTGTATAAAGTTTTTGAAATGCAACCATATCCAAAATAGGGTTATTATTACCATTACTTTCACACACCTTTTGGTAAGACTTGAAGGCTTCCACATAATCATTTTTTTCCCAATCAATTTCCAATCTATCTCGCGGATAAAATGTTCCATCAGGAGAAACCCGAAGTTGTTTCACCTTAGCATTATCACACAGCGCATTATTCTTATTAGTACCGTCCTCCCCATCTGGTTTTTTAAAAAATGAGCCAGAGGTATCGTGGCTTTCCTTGAAGAACACCTAAATTCCAAGTGTAGGTAGTGTGTTCCAGTTTAACGTGTTGACATCTTCTTTTAAGGTATGATGCATGAAGTGGTTTCTTTGAGTTAAGTCTTTTATTTAACATCTCTTCCGTTTTAAGATTAGGAGTATATTCACTGATATACCAACACAAATCATTAATAACAAATTTATTATTGTCGCCAAAAGCATTTTCAGCCCCAAAAAGCAACCTATTTACATTATCATTCCTTTGTAGTTGAAATCTAATTTTAAGCCCATACAAAACTTTATCATAATCACAAAATCCAAATATACCTTTAAGAGGTACTGCTACGGTAAAACTATTCTCTGCTTTTGTTTCATCATTATACATTGCCTTCCTTTGAATATAACCAGGGTCAGCATTTGTTCCCGTTGACATATCAGGAATAAAACCTTCAACAGCTCCCTTACACATTCTATCACTAAACGAATATAGTGTAAATTTCATCATTTCAGATGTAGCAGAGACATAATCAACCGCTTCCAGCTCTTGTGTTCCAATATACAGGCGGACACTGTCAAACATTTTCCAGAAGAAATCATTTACGAGTGTAGCATTAGTATTATTCGCAGCCTTAGTGAATTTAAATTTACACAGCAAGAAACTATCAGCTATATTCAAGTAAGTTTGTTGATTATATTTATTTCAAAACGTTTTGTTCTGTTTGAATTCCAGTCTGTTCCTGTAATAGCATTTACCTTAAAATAGTCTTCCTTTTTAGTGGAGTTTGAAATGATAATCGTATCATCCAAATCATAGATACTATCAATCGCTTCCATACTTGTATTTATATAGCATTAAAATTGTTGAAACCCTGACCCAAGTATTTTAATGATTTTTTTTTCGTTCTTGTGAAGATAGTTGAGTTTTACCTTTTTTTATTTCTTTGATTGTTTGTAATTTATGAGACTCCTTTGAGCATCTTTTATACTCTTTATAGCACCTGCAACTGAGCCCACGGTAGAAGCAGTTGAACCAATTAGGTCTTTATGTTTAAGAATGGTTGAACCAAATACCCATTGGAGTATCAATTATCCCATCTCCTTTATTTCTAAATTGATGACCCACACCCCGTTGTCTCTTTGGTTTATAGTATCCTTGACCAAGAAACATACCTTCACCCTTATAGTATGGTGAAAGGAACATCCCATCCCCTGTAATTACTTTATATTTTCCCAACTCATGTTTTCTCAAAATAACCATTATTTATTTATTGAAAAACTTCACGTAGGTGAATTCTGATGGATATAATTTCTTCATTAAAGGAGATCATACGATTATCTTGATCGGTTATCCTAAAATTTACTCTGTATATGGTTTTTCCTGACACAGGTAAATAGACAAGATTTTTTGGTTCCATATTGAATTTATAACCAATCGGTGTTGAGTATGCACTGAATGAAAATATTGTATTTGTTCTTATTCCATCGTTATAAGCAGCATCAATCAAATCACAATGAATTAATACTGAATTTATACCGGAGGATATTTGAATGACATTATCACTGTAAAACGTTCCATTAGTTTCAATCTTTTTTGAAGAGAAACCCAATAGCTCTCTAAACGATTTTTCTAATGTGAAATCAACTTTATAATTATTTTTAAGTTTAATAGTTGATTTTGAAGTGTGTTTTTGAATATCTATTACAATATTTTTTGGTTCATCACCTTTTTCTTTCATAAGGCGAGAGACTTCAGAAGATATTTGAGAAATCTCGTAAGCTCCGGGTGAAACTGTTATAGTTTTGTACCCACTTCCTGGATTATAACTAAACTTGTTGTTTTTCTCTGTGATATTATAAAGTGTATTGTAAGTCTCCATTGACAACAAAGAAGCCTCATATGAGGTAAGGGGGTCAAGTTGTATTGGGTAAGGGAATGAAGCTGTGTAATCACTCGTTGTGAAATTAAAACTAAGAATTGTGCTTCTCATCTTATTTAATATCTAATAAAATATCTTTGTATTGACATTTATTAATTATTTTCATATTCATCAACTGATCTAAAATGGCGGATGCTTCATTAAAACAATTGTTGTTTCCAGCCTTCTTACTACCTAACAAAAATAATAACCTTTTAACTAATTGTGATGGGTCATTTGGAAAAAAGCTAACACCCGAACCAAGCTTACTTAAAGCATCAATAATATGTTTCTCCTTCTCATTCTTCTTACTTTTACCGGCAACAGAAACTCCATAATCTAGTGAGTTTAGTAAATCAATATATACCCTATCTTCCGCATTTTCCACATCAAGTGGTTCATCAAAATATTTTGAACCGCTGAATCTGGAGTTTGTTGGAAGAAACATTAATCTTGGAGTTAATTCAACATTTGGTTGAGCAGAACTTAAGAACACCAATTTATCATTAAATATCAATAACTTTTCTTTCACAAGATGGAACTGGGCTGGTTCTTCTGTTGGAATGAGACCTGCTCTGGTTTTTGAACCCACCGAATATTCATTGTTTTGAAGAGCTTCCACAACATAATTAGGTGGTTGATTTACCTCCTCAAGTTTCCGAAATAATCCTTCATCATCATATTCTAATTCTCCAAGTTCTTGCGCCGTCATTTGACTTAAATATTTGAGCATTTGAAGTTTTTTTGGAGTAAATTCCACTGTGGGAACTGTAGGAGAGTGTTGAGTTTTCAAAAGTGGTTTAAAAAATTTCTCTTGTTTTCTTTCAAAGGCTTCTTCACCAGTTAGTTTCTGTCTCCGTTTCTTCTTTATCTCTTCCTGTTGCTTTACAACTTTTGAAACCAACTCTTGATGTTCTTTAAACTTTCTTGCTCTTTCTTCGGTATACATCTTCTGTATTTATTTTTTGAAAAATATCATTTAATGAATTGTAAAGGTCAATGGGAAAATTTTCCTTTTCTTTGTCATTACAGTAAATGTGTTGAAATAAATCCTTTTCTTTAAATATTTCATCAAATTCTTTATTGGTATTAATACGACTTGTTATTTCTTCTTCACTAATACTTGTATCTTTGCTTTTCATACGTTTGCGTTGAGTCTCCTCATTGATATCAAAACCGAATGATAAAATCTTAACTCCATCACCACACAAATGTTTAATAATTTGTCTCATTCCTTCAGGATTCATTTCTAAAATCCCAACACCATTAGATTTTACTTTATTTAACTCACTCTTACAATGTGAATATTTTGTAGAACCAAGAGAGACCTCCTCAAATATTTGACCTTCGTTCCTCAATCGCATATGTTTCACCATTGAAATGTAGTAATAATCTTTCCCTTCTACTTCTCCTGGTCGCATTGCTCTGGTTGTAGTACTTACAAAACGAATCATAGGGTGTTTTTAAAAAAAACTTACAATCTTTTCATTTTTACTATTCAAGAGTTTAGATTTATGAAAGTTCTTTCCTGAAGCAGATTTACCCACAAGATTAATAATATAATAGTTGTCATTTATGTGTGTAAAATATCAGTTAGTATCTCATCTTGTTTCACAACAATATATTTATATTTTCCAATCGTGTGTTTCATATAATTTTCAAATTCTTTTTTACTGCATAACGTAGAGCAATTATCTCTCCAAAAATTATTTACATCAATTGAATTTAACTTAAATAAAATAAAAGTATTGGCATTGTTTCTTATTGAGCGCCGAGGGAGTTGAAAATATGACTGACTAAGATAAATACAATTACAAGAAGAATGTCTGCCTCTTGTATAGTAGCTGTCCATTACTGTTTGGTTTCTCTCATTAACACAATCATCAAAGATGACGAGGTTCTTTTTTGATTTATCTATATCTTGAGGTGAAGGTATATCATCCGTATTATCACTGAGAATACAAGTTATGGGTTTTGGTTTCGATTTTGATTTCTGTGTATCACAAAATAATTGTATTATATCATCAATATTATAATCATTTAGTTTGTTTTGAAGTTTAAATAAACCGATAATGTCTTCCTTTTTAAGACCCGCATTAAAACCCTGTGAGAGTAGTTGATACTCGGGTTGAAAACTTGACTTTGTAAAAATTATTAAATTATCATAATCTAAAAAATTAGGACCAAGGAGCAGCTTCAAATTAAACAGGTTTTCCACATCCGCTTGAACCAACTATTAGACATCTCAATGAATTTGGAATGTTTTTATGGTTATCAAATTTTATCTTATTTTCCCAAACGGGTAAAAAATCATTCATTTATATATTTGGAAAACAAGTCATCGAACTTTTTTTGAGCTATTTTAGAAACTCTATATTTTATCCTGAGTTCGGGTTTAATTTCAAAATAATTCATTATTTTATTTATATAGTATCTTGTATTAACATTTCCATTAAAATTATTTTGGATAATAAATATCATTAAACCCTTATACATTTCCTCAATACAAATAGTCTCTTCCCCTGAAAGAAATGGTGTATTATCATCACAATACTTAACATTCATCTCTCTTATTAATCTTGTAAAGTAATTCATTTTTGGTTCTAATTTAAAAGAGTTATATATTTATATATATTTTTTATTATCATTAATTAAAATTAAATCACAGAAAATACATTGTTTATATGAACCCTCATTATTAAGCCCTATTCTATCACAAGCCGGACAATTCTCCCGTTTATCATATGGAGAGTGGAAATTCTAAATATCCTACAGAACATATCATATTTATATGGTAAATTTTTACTTAAACTAAACGCAAGTTTATTCGTTAATAAATACAATGTTTGAAAGCACAAAAGACAAATTTCAATCAATCTCTACTTCGGTGAAAGATATAGAAAAATATGTCAAAATGTTAAATTGAACAAAGATAAATATGGAAATTTTTGGGTAAAACCAGTTATGGAAAATAACATGAGCCCCTCTATTTCATTTAGAGGAAGAGCTCCAACTATACATGGAAAGACATCCATTAAATTAAATCTAACAAAAGTTTCTCCTCTACTCCTGGCAATTTATTAAAAGCTTGAAAAAGTGATCGATCACGATACTTTGAAAATGAATGATAAGACCATTAATAATTCTAGAGGAGACATTTGTATTTTCTTTAATCATCTAAAGGGTGTAGATCTAAGTAAAATAAATGATGTTAATATTTCTGGTGAAATGTCATTTCGTTCTGTGGTAGTTAGAGATTATTTAAAGATAACTTTTGATATTAAAAATGTAGAGATTGAATCTGTTAATGAAAGAAAGTATGTAGATATTGATGGGAATATTTTTCCTGCTAATTAAATATGAGTCAACACAGCGGTGAAGATTTTACTATTTTATTGAACTCGGACGACAGTGATGATAGCATTTCATTGAACCCGGACGATGGTGATGATAGTATTTCATTGAACTCAAATGATAGTTATGATGCTAATAGTTTGTGCTCAAATGATAGTTATGAGAGTAGCTTTATTGATGACACTGAGTATGATTCTGAGTATTCATGTGATAGTTATGACTCAGATGATTCTGAGTGAAAAAGTGTTTTAGTTTAAGTATAGTTTCATATGTAAAAAGCCTGTAAAAAGGCACGTTCTTCTATAAGTGTTTTACTTTAAGCACAGTTTCATCTTTAAAAAAGCCTCTAAAAAGGTGTTTTACTTTAAGTATAATTTTGCTATATAAATATGATCAAAGCAATGCATTGCGACGTTTGTGAACAAGAATATAAACAATACAAAAGACACCTTAAAACTAACAAACACACATTTAATCTACTTCACCTACTATCTCCTATTCAGAAGGAAACAAAACGCTGTTCTGCCTGTAATAAAAATATCCTGAAGAAAGGCTTCGAAATACATCTTAAAACAAATCAACATTTATCAAATTTGATCACAACTAAAAACTCTGATGGTGCATTCAAAGGACATATTAAAATAAGAGTCTTTAACTTCAAACCTCCTGAACCAGAGTGTATAGTTGATGCTGTAGAAATAGTTAAACCTGCTGTTCAAACGTTGATTGAAAAAACACTAAAAGAAATGAAACCACTTAAATTTTATTTGGGAGTAAAATTATAAATGACAAAGGACGAAGGAGTTATAGATACACCATACATGAGAACTGAGCCACACTTTATATCTTCATATCAAGATTTTAAAACATCAGGAGTCTATGATGAACTTATTAATCAAGAGCAAGATGTGGATAATTCAATCGTAGGAAGTGGATTCAATATAGGAAAAATTATTTACATAGACATTCATGTTCTTAAATCAGATCCTCTAAAAGCTTCTTCTTACATTGATTTACCCAGTGTTATCAAAAATAGAAAAGCAGTTATCAATATCAAAAATAAAGACAATAAATGTTTTCTCTGGTCTATTCTAGCACACTTACATCCTCCACATTTTCATGATGAAAGAGTATCTCATTATAAAAAATATGAGAATACATTAAATACGAAAGATCTAAAGTTTCCGATGACTTTAAATGATATTCCTAAATTTGAAAAGTTGAATAATTTATCAGTTAATGTTTATGGTCTAACAGAAACAAACAACATTCAGGTTTTAAAGCTTTCTGACAATTGTAAACAAACTCATATTAATCTTCTATATTTTAATTCAGATGAAAATTCACATTATACATACATCAAAGATATTACAAAATTAATAAAACCACAAATATGGAAAAGAACAAATAAAATATATATTTGTATGCATTGTCTTAACTTCTTCCATACACAAGAAAGATTAGACAAACATTCAAATTATTGTTGTGAACATAAATCAATGGCAATCAACATGCCTAAAAAAGGCTCAAAGATCACATTCAAAGATGAAAAGAAAACAATAAAACATCCATTTGTTATATATGCTGATTTTGAAAGTATTTTAGAAAAAATTGATACTGCTTCTCCAGATCCAAAAGAATCATACACAAATAAATATCAAAAACATACTCCTTGTGGTTTTTGTTATTATATCAAATCATCCGTTGGTGATGAATATAACAAGTTAGAGGTGCATCGAGGCTCAAATACCCCAGAGGAGTTTGTGAAACGACTAGAAAAAGACTGTGTTCGATTAACCAAGATAATGAGAGAAACCAATAAACCAATGTCCTTAACAAGTAAAGAAAAAAGAGAATTTAGACAGCCAAAGGCTGCCTGTCATATTTGTGAGAAGAAAATTGGTAAAGGTCTAAAGGTTAGAGACTATTGTCATCTCACTGGTAAATATAGAGGTCCGGCTCATCAAAGTTGTAATATTAATTATCAACTCCCCTCTTTCATTCCTGTTTTTCTTCATAACAACGCTCATTATGATACACATCTATTTATCAAGGAACTCTCAAAGACTTCTGGAAGTATCTCAGCAATTCCAAGCATGGATCAGAAATACATTTCATTCACAAAAACAATTCACACATCTCCTATTACTCATATCAGATTTCTTGATACATTTAAATTCATGGCAAGTCCATTGGCTAACTTGGTTCAAAATCTAAAAGAGTTTCCATGTCTTTCAGAGTATTTTTCAGATAAAGATTTACTAACACAAAAGGGAATTTACCCCTATGACTATATGGACTCATTTGAGAGATTCAATGAAACACAACTTCCTTTAAAAGAAAATTTCTGTAACAAATTAAATAATAGTCAAATATCTGATAAAGATTATGTACATGCACAAAATGTTTGGAAAAAATATAACCTTAAGAATCTTGGTGAGCATCACGATTTGTACCTCAAAACTGATGTGCTTTTGTTGGCTGATGTGTTTGAGGCTTTCAGAACAATCTGTCATTCTGGATATGGATTGGATCCTGCTCACTATTACACTGCTCCTGGATTGGCTTGGAGCGTGATGTTGAAAATGACAAAACAAGCTTTGGATTTAATAACCGATGTTGATATGCTTTTGATGATTGAAAAGGCAAAGAGAGGAGGAATTTCACCAGTCTGTTCAAAGAGATATGCTAAAGCAAATAGCAAGTACATTCCAAATTATGATTCAACGAAAGAGAGTTCTTACTTGATGTACTATGACGCGAACAACCTGTATGGCTGGGCAATGTCTCAGGCTCTTCCTTTTGGAAAACTTAGATGGGTAAAGGAAAAAGACGACAACAAGGTTTTACAAGATGTATGTATCTCTACACAAAAAGAATTGGATAAAGAAAAAGTTGGTTATTATTTTGAAGTTGATTTGAAATATCCAGAGGAACTTCATAACCTACACAAAGATCTCCCATTTGCTTGTGAAAAGGAAAGTCCAAAGAAGGAGTGGTTAAGTGATTATCAACAATCATTTAATATATGTGAATCAACAGAAAAATTACTTACTACATTATATAACAAGAAAAATTATGTTCTACACCAAAGAAATTTGCGACAATATTTATCAAAAGGTCTAAGAGTAGAGAAGATCCATTAGGGGTTCTAAAGTTCAATCAAAGTCATTGGTTAAAGTGGTACATTGATTTTAATACACAAAGAAGAACAGAGTCAAAAACAGATTTTGAGAAAGCCTTTTATAAATTGATGAATAATGCGGTCTTTGGTAAGACAATGGAAAATGTGAGGAAAAGACAAAATATCAGACTATCAATATCTTGGAAACAAGCATCAAAATTAATTAATAGACCGAGTTTTACTAGAACTGAGGTCTTTACTGAGAACTTTTGTGCGATCCATTTGATTAAAGAGAGTATTGAAATGGACAAACCTATTTACATTGGAACATCAATTCTTGATTTATCAAAGTCATTAATGTATGATTACTTTCATAATAACTTGAGGAAGAAATATCAAAATGATGTTAATCTACTTTATATGGATACAGATAGTTTTATTTTGCAAATTAATACTGATGATGTTTATTCAGACATGAAAAAGGACATTAATATCTATGACACTAGTAATTACAGTCCAGAGAGTGAGTTGTTCTCTTCTAAAAATAAAAAGGTGATTGGAAAGTTTATGGATGAATTAGGAGGAAATGTCATGAGTGAATTTGTGGGATTGATGTCTAAGGCTTATGCTTATAAATACATTGTGAATAACGTTGAAAAGACTGATAAGAAGTTAAAAGGTGTAAAGAAAAATGTTATTAAAGAAACAATAAACTTTAAGGATTATTATAACCATTTAACAACAAAGAAAGAAGAGTTTAGAAAAATTAATGGAATAAGAAGTTATAAACATAAATTATATTCAGAAGAGGTGAATAAGAAAGCATTGGGGGCTTTTGATGATAAGAGGTTTATTTTAGAAAATGGAATTGATAGTCTCCCTTATGGTTATATAAGTTTATAAGTGATAAGTTAAAAAGGGGGGTTAGGGATTTTAATGGGCTACCGCCGCCTTTTTACTATTATATAAATGATAGAACCAAGTTCCAACCAGACTAAAGAGTGGAGGTGTAATCAACCTTGGTATATAAATGGTAAACATAACGAATGTGAAAAATATCAAATAGGTAGAATTGAAAAGACAACTGGTAAAAAAATTTACAAAACAAATAAGACAATTAATTTAAATACCGGTGAATTTGGTAAAAAAGATGGAAATATTTTTGAGTGGACGGAAAACTTTGATGGTTGTCAAGAAAATATATACTTTAATTTAAAAATGGTATGTGGCACTGGAGGCGCTCAGACAAGGACATTGAGGGAGGTTTATCATTTTATTTTATCTCAGTTAAAATATCTTGATAAAGAACCAAACTCAAACATATACTTTGTTCATATATTAGATGGTGAAGAGAGTGGCAAGAAAATAATCTTCTTGCTTCTATCTTCACAATCGTTTACACGTGCAATTTATTGAGGAAGTTCATCGGATGCTCCTGTTGACTATGCCATGAAGTTCAATGACTCATTAGGCACAAGACTTGCAGCAGCATCCATGTTGATGTCTGTTGCTGTGGGTGTCCAGATCAGCTGAGGATTGGCACTAGTTGCAATGATCCTCCTCTTCAGTGATTGTGCAGCATGGTAAATAACTCTATAGTTATGCCCTGCATTCATATGAGATGTGGTTTCATCTTGGTTTGTGTCCGTGTCATCTGTCTCATCCATGCTTACATCAGAGGAGAGTGGGAGAGCAACCTCCTCTACCACCTCGACTGTGGACAAATCTTCCACAAATACGAACTAAATCACTTTCGTTGTGCCAGATTATCTCAAAAACATCAAATGGGTACGTCTTCTGAAGTATCTCCTTCAGATAAAAGGATTTGTTTCCAATATGTAACTCCTCTCCCTCACATACATATTTCTTAAATGAAGATCGTAATTTCTTATCTCCGAAAAATAAATTAGATTCTCTGCACATTCGTGCACACTGTGCATGCAATGCAGCATGCCATGTTGCAATGTTCCAACAACGTCTTCATGCACACTCTGTACGATTACTGTGATTGGCTAATTTTGTGGAGCCTCTGTTACAACCATAATGATTGGTCGAGTAAGGCTTACAATGACGTCATTATTTCAGAAAAATCGTCTGCTGTGAAGGTAATTTTATCATCCTTATTATCAAAGTTATGAAAAAATGTGCAGGTTTTAAAAATGGGAACATTATTAAGTGTTCTAAGAAATCTTCCAGCTGATCAAAAAAGTTAAAATACAGTACTTCTCTGATGCAGACCGGGAAAAGTAAGAATTTGAAGGCTCGGCCCGTGGGCTAAAATGTTCTATTTGTGAGGAGGATTTTATGAGGATCCAAACAGAGCTTGAACTTCCATAGTGCAACCCACGCTGGAGTGCTCGCATAAAAAGTGCTCTGACTGTGGGAAAGGTTTTGCTGATAAAGGTTTTTTAAATTCACATAGCATTACCCATACTGGGTTGTTTGTGCCACCCTTGCAAGCGATCATCAGCAGTCGGCAAGGTATTCACTGAACCAGTAAGGAGAAAGCTATCGTGAAAGCGTACAGCACTTTTGGGCATCTACCTTGTCAGCACAACTTCTCAGAGTACCATCTGCAACCCCTGACAACCAGCCGTTACCCCAAACCCCTTGATGAAAGCCATACAGTTGGCTGTCACCAGAATGTCCACAACAATGACTGCAAACTAGTGACCTAAGGCAACAAAAATCCCAAAATTCTAAGCCCATGTGCGTCCTCAAACTAAGTTTAAAGAAAAAGATAGCCTAAAAAAAATGTAAAATTTATCAGTTTGGTTCTCTATATCTATATTATAATAGGCGTAGATGATTCTGTCTGTTGGACGTCTGTCCGGGGTGTGGCTTACTCGGTTTGCAGAGTAGCTCCACCCACTCCTTCTCGAATAGCTTTGAGGCCTGTTTAGTTAGGCCTGTGCTGTCTTTCTCTCTCACACAGGTTTATTTCAATTCTAATTCGATATATCATTTCATTTTTCGCAGTCGCTAACATAGTTTTAGACTTGGTTGAAAAAAAACGGGAAGAAAATCCGATCCGATCCTTCGGATCTTGAGTCTCTCTCACGCCTTTATCTCCAATCTAACTCACCATCTGATTTCATTTTTATTGATGGTTTTAGACTCGGTGTCAGCAACGCGGGAAAACGCAGAGATATATTTTTTAAAATACACCATATCACCGCCCATCACCGCCCAACAGCCAACAAGTATCATACACCGCCCAACATGACACAGACGGCAACATGTCGACATTATCCCTTTTTCTTAAACCGAGTGAACCGAGCCGAACCGAATAAACCGAGTGAATTCACCGAGCGAATTTCATCCAATTCCACCGAGTTTCATGAAATTACCGAGAGATATTTCTTCGTTTTTATTTTATTAGTTACCAGCAGCGTTGCCGGGCGGGGGAGGAGGGAAGGCCACGTACACTTTAAACATGTATATACATGTGGGATGTGGGATATATACATGTGGGACATGTGTACGTGTGTGTGTGTGTGTGTGTGTGTGTGTGTGCATATATGTGTGTGTGCCTGCATATATGTGTGTGTATGTGTATGTAGGCTATCCCCCGCTCTAGCAGGGAAAATGGCCTTAAAATGCATGTTGTTGTTGTATGTGTATGTGTATATATATGTCTGTGTGTGTGAAAATGTATAAATATGTGTGTGTATATGTGTCTGTATGTGTGTGTGTGTGTTTTTGTGTATGTGTGTGTGTGTGTGTGTGTGTGTGTGTGTGTGTGTGTGTGTGTGTGTGTGTGTGTGTGTGTGTGTGTGTGTGTGTGTGGAGATGTATATATGTGTATAATGTGCATATATGTGTATATGTGGATACATATGTGTATACATATGTGTATATGTGTAAATGTGTCTGTACGTGTGTGTGTGTGTGTGTGTGTGTGTGTGTGTGTGTGTGTGTATATGTGTGTGGGTGTATATGTGTGTGTGTGTGTGTATATGTAAACATGGGCCGGTGTGTGTGTAAAGTGTGAGGAGGTATTGGAGAGGAAAATGCAGAGATATATATTTTAAAATCGCGCCATGATGATAAACGAAAATACACCGCCTAAAATAACAGTCGACATATATTTAAAATTCGTCACACACATCCATGCCCGTGGGATTCCCACGGGTGACCCCGCTAGTTTTATTATAATAGAGCAAAGGTAGATGGTTATGTCGTTATGTCGTTTTGTTTACATGCGACCAAAACGTCTTCTTATTCTTCAAATAAAATTAACACCTTCGGAATGTACCCTCTTAATTACATTTTGACTAATTACGTTGAGTTTAGATATGTATTAACAATAGCAATTATAGAATTTTAATGTGATTATTGTTGCATGTGTATCTTCTTTTATTACAATAGTAATATTATAATAATAGTTTTTTTCGTTGTCGAGCAAACGTATTTGGTTATGTTTGTATTCGACCACAACGTATTCTTCTTCTTCAAATACAATTAACACCCAACACACAGTCCGTGAACTCTTAATTACGTTTAGACTGCGGAGACCCCTCAGACCCCTGACTTCCCATGAATACCACCAAGACCCCTGAAGACCCAAAATGCCCTGAAGACCCGAAACACCCCAAAGACCCAAAATACACATGAAGGCCCTGAGGCTCAAAAAGACCCAAAAGACCCCGAAGACCCAAAATACCCAAAATGCCCTGAAGAACCAAAAGACTCCGAAGACCCAAAAATACCCCAAAATACCCTTAAAGACCCAGAGGAACCATAAGGCCCAAAAGCCCCTGACGACAGTGAAGACCCCAAATACCCCGAAGTCCCAAAACACACCAAAGATCCAACATACCCTTAAAGGCCCAGAGGATCCAAAAGACCCTGAAGATCCAAATGGCCCTGAAGACCAAAAAGACACCGAAATGGTCAAAGATGCCTATCCCTCTGAAAAGACATGTGGTGAGGCGCACGGAATGTGCCAAGTCACGCTAGTTCTCCTAATGGAGAATTGTTGAAAAATGTATGCCAAACACTCAAATGGTAACAGAACTTAATCTCTCAATCTGATATTGGATCTCATCGTGCTTCTTTCAGGGTCTTCGTTAGGTTGCCAGCTTGTAATTCTTGTCTCTATTGTTGCCATGTATCCAGCCAAGTTCCATTTGAGTTTTTTGATTGTGACCAGTGTTTAGGAATTTTGCTTTCCATCTGATTTAGTTGTTTTTTACTTGTCCCTTTTTGGTTTTGCTCAGATGGCATCTTTCCATGGCAGTTTGAACCTCAATTTTTCCTCAATCTTTGCTGTAGTCCATGTTTCATTGCTTTGTGTGATATGGGGAGAACACCCTTGTTGTAAAATTGTTTATCAGAAGAGGACTTCTGCCTATGTTTTTCATGAAACTTGAATTTGTGATGCGTTTTGCAATAAAGAGAGGTCCTCAAAGCACAAATGCAGTGTCTGTTTTAGTGTGAAAATGTAAATCACATTATGATCAATTTATTAGTCAGTGAAGAGTTTGGAGTTGTCCATATCTCCAGAAGTAATCCTGATCAAACCGAGAGTTGTTCACCAAACCAGTTGAAAGCCAAGCACAGCATTTACCATCATGGTATGACTGCACTTCATGCCATCACTGATTGCTTCCAAGCACCTTGGTGACACAGAGACCAATGTGGAAGGCCATACAGCTGGTTGCTCCCACATTTTTGTCAACATCAACAGTAATGCATTGTTTATGGATGGAATACCTTCAAACACAGACATCCAAAAAAGTGAAGAGTGAACGAACCACGAACCCCTCCCCCCTTCCCCCACCCACCCCCCCTCCCCCAAAAAGGTTGACATTCAATTCGATGTGACCAGGACATCAGGAAGTCTAAAAAATTCTTGGAACTTGCAATTCCAAAACATTCTTGCCATTCCAAAAACAGATCCTTGCAACTCCAGACCAATCACCCTGCTCCCAATCAACCGCAAGGTCATTCAATCCATCATGACTTCTGACATTCAATCCTTCCTCTTCTCCAATGGCTTGATCTTCGATTATCAATATGGATTCAGACCAGTCCACTCTAATCTCTACATGCTGCTTTGGCGGTCTCAGCAATGGATGGATGTCCTCAACACCAGACAGGAAATCAGAGCCGTCTCCTTTGACATATCTCGTGCCTTTGATAAGTTCTGGCACCCCACCTTGCTCACCAAACTCGCCTCTTCTGGTATCCATGGAAATCTCCACGCATGGCTCACAGATTTTCTCCTGTCGTATTTAACGTGAGGCTCAAAATGGAATTCTCTCATCTCGTCTTCCTGACCAGGCTGGAGTTCCTCAAGGCAGTGTTCTGGTCCCTGTGCTTTTTCTCATCTTCATCAATGATCTTTCTGACCCTGGGAAATCTTTATATTTTTGCTGATGGTTAAATCATCCATCACCCTCTGCCGTTCCGTCTCTCATCCCTCAGATCGACAGTTCTGGGCAAAAAGCAGCCTCTTACCTCTCTGTGGACTTGGATAAAACCCTCCTATCTCGTTTCCCAACAATCCTCTTCAAGCCTTTTGGTCTCGCTATCTGCCGTGATCTTTCCTGGGAAAACCACATTTGCAAGCTGGCCTCCAAAGCCAGTGGCCAACTGGGCATCCTCCATCTTGCAAAGTCCTTCCTTGGCAATGCTGGGCTGTTCACCACCGACAAAGCTTTCTTCTGCACATTGATGGAGTATTGGAGTATCCCCTCTGGGCTGGTGCTCCTGCCTCATACATAGTGCGGCTTCACGCTGTAGAAACCAAGGTTTTTAGGATTGTTGGTACCTCCCACGATGAAGTTAATTTTGAGGGCCTTTCACTGTGTCACCACAGGCAGGTTTGCGGTCATTCTTTCTTCTATCAAGTCCTCTCCGGCCTTGTTCCCCAGGCTCTCTCTGTGCTCTGTCTCCCAAATAATCCTGCACGATGCACAAGGTCTACCAATAAACCTCTTCTGGTGAAACTGCCACAATGAAGACTCTTTGCTGACTTTCACTCTTTAATTCCTCTTTTTCCGCCTCCAGAACGGACTTCCGTAGTTTCTTCAATCCCACTCCTCTCTCCAGGTTTTTAAAACAGGTGGTCACCACCATCTCATATTTCCCCCTATCCAAAACCTTGATCTTTTGTACCCCCTTTAATCCACCTTAAATTCACCTCCTTCAAATTCCGATTTCTTTCCTGATTAAAACTACCCTGTCATGTCCATTTTCTTTATCCCACATACGCCACCCAGCCCTCTCTCTTTAACAGATTTCCCGATGGCCCTGTTCCCAGCTGTTGTTGTGCTGCCCTCTCTCTCTCCCCATGTTGTCCCACCTGCCCCCCTTATTATTATTTTTTTTATTTTTTGTATACTGAATCGAGGCTCGTGAAAGAGCTGAAAGCATGTTCCATGTGTTAGCTCTCATAGGAACCGAGACTAAGTATACAAAAAAAGGTTTCACTGTCTCCCCTTCTGACCAGCACTGTTCTTGGTCAGTTTCTCACAATGTGGGTGTTTTGACTGCAAGTGGATGAGAACGAACATAAGGGATATTTGTTGTTCTCCCAGGAAGGCTTTGAGTAGGGCGACGGCCTGCACACATGGAAACTGGTCCCTCCTCTGGATTCTCCAAAGTCTGGTTGAGTGTATATATTTGTGATAGGCTCCGTTCCGGAAACAAATAAACGAATGACTCCGGTGGTGCTACTATATCGGCAGACTTGGCCTTGTACTGAACCATCAACTCTGAAAGTACGCTGAGGACAATTGTTGGGTCTGTCACCTGTCTCTTACTGACCAAAACACACTAAAATACTCTTCTCTGCCACCTTTTTAAAGCTTGAACTCTGCTTCAATCCATCCTTCAAATGGAATGGGGCTTCCATTTGCAGCCTTTGATCACAATCCATCCTGTAGGATTTCTTCCACTGGTCTTGCAACGGTGTCTGGCAAGTTATCTTGTAGCCAGTCTCTGCTTGTTTGGCTTATTTGGGAACCAGTATCCAAAAAAGCATGAACCTCAATGCCATTCAGTTTACAGTGTGTTGTGGATTCTTCAGAATCATTGGAATCTCCCGCGATGAAGCTAACTCCGAGGGCCTTTCACTCACTCACTGTAGGCAGGTTGGTGGTCTTTCCGTCTTCTACCGACTCCTCTCTGGCCTTGCCTCCCCAGCCCTCTCTGGGCTCTGTCCCCCAAATATTCCTACAGGTCGCACAAGATCTGCCTGCAACCCTCTTATGGTTAAACTGACAAAATCAAGACTTTCTGCTCACCTTCGCTCCTTCATTCCTCTTTTCTCCCGCCTCTGGAACAAACTCCCTCACTCTCTTCAATCCCACTCCACCCTCCAGGTCTTTAAAACAGCTGTTCACCACCATCTCTTATCCTCCCCCATCCAAAACCTTGATCTTTTCTACCCCCGCTAATTTCGGTCCCCTTGTGTTTTATACCTCCCCCCCCCCTCCCCTTCCCACGCCTCCTGCCCCCAAGCCCTCTCCCTCCCACATTTCTCCCTGCTCTCAAATGTTTTGGTTGTGTGCTTCCCCTTCTCTCCCCATCTTGTCTTCCGCTCCCTCTTTTTGTATATTTTGTTTGTCTGGTTGATTTGTTTGTGAAATAAATGTTAGCTCTTTCACGAGCCTCGATTCAGTATACAAAAAAGAAAAAAAAAAGCAAGACCAGCATCAGAATCTCCTTGCTCCAGCCGGGGAAGTCACCGGCAGGGAACCGCGGTGCCAGGGTGGCTGGTCACGTGGCCACCAAAGCGTGCCGCGTGTGCGGGTATAATCCGCTGCACCTGTTGATCACGTGAACACCAAAGCACACCTCGCCTGAGAGGTGTGGCTTTCGGTTTCTGGTTGCGATATATAATGCAGCCTGATAAACGGGCTTTAGAGTGTTCCCGAGTTGGTTTTGATCATAAATATCTTCTCGGACGAGTTTGTGTCTTGCCCGTCATTTTGTCCATCTCATGCTGGAGCCCGGGCTCCTTCACTGGTGACCCCGAATTTGCAACACACGATGGACACCGCAGTGTCCCTCAAGCTGCCCACCTTCTGGGAAGCACATGCCGCCATCTGGTTCACGCAGGCGGACTCCCAGTTCGCCCTGCGTGGCATAACGGAGGACGCCACCCGCTACCATTACGTGGTCGCCGTGCTCGGCTCCGCGACCGCCGCCCGCTGCCTGAGCTTCCTCCAGAACCCGCCCGCTGACGGCAAGTACGACGCCATTAAGGCACTTCTGCTGGGCGCTTTCGCACTCTCCCCGGCTGAATGCGCACGACGCCTGCTCGACCTCCCTGAGCTCAGCGATACACGCCCGTCCGAGCGCATGGACTACATGCTCGCGTTGCTCAGCGAGCACCCCTCGGATTTCCTGTTTCAGGAGCTCTTTCTTCGCCAGCTCCCGGCCCAGGTACAGGTCGCCCTGGCAGGTACGACCATCGTAAACCCCTGCGACCTCGCCAAGGAGGCCGACAAGATCGCTTCGGCAAGCCAGCTCGCCGGAGCGGCGATCCAGCTCGTCGGGGTGACGGCCGGGAGCCTTCCCGCCCACCCGCCCGGCACCCGCGATGCAGTTTCCTTCCTGGAGGCTGCCGGGCCGGCACGACTGGCAGCGGCGACGCCACGTCGCCCGGTCCCGACGCGTCGACCGGAGACCCGGCCGGACCCGGCCTGGTGCCATTTCCACGCCAGGTTCGGGCGGCAGGCCCGATCATGCCGACCCCCGTGCACGTTCGGCAAGTCGGGAAACGGGCGAGCCGGCATTCCCTCCCAGCAATGATCGCCGGCCGTTCCGGAAACCTGCTGTCCATCGCGGACCGAGCGTCAGGGCGGCGCCTCCTCTGCTACACCGGTGCCCAGCTGAGCGTCATTCCCGCTTTGGCACACCGGCCCCCCTTGGTCGCGGCCAATGGCTCCGCCATCCGCACCGCAACATCGCCCCCCGCTTCGGCAGCCAGCTCTTTCACTGGGAGTTCGTGACGGCGGATGTCCCCATGGCTTTGCTCGGGGCCGATTTCCTGTGCGCCCACGGGCTGCTGGTCGACGTGAAATGCCGGCGTCTCGTCAACGCCGAGACTTTCAGCTCCCTGGCGTGCGCCTTGAGCCGGGCCGCGCCCACCGAGTTTTCCTGCGCCCTCCCATTGGCGGACGACTTCGCACGTCTCCTCGCGGAGTTCCCGGCCCTCACGCGGCCAACGTTTTCGGCCATCGCGGTGCGGCACGGCATCGAGCATCACATCCCCACTATGGGCCCGCCGGTGTACGCCCGGGCTCGCCGTCTCGACCCCGCCAAACTCGCCATCGCCAAGGCTGAGTTCGCGGTGCTGGAGCGCCTCGGCATCGTGCGGCGCTTCCGGCAGCGCCTGGGCCTCACCGTTGCACATCGTCCCGAAGTCGGGGGGAGGATGGCGGCGATGCGGCGACTACCGCCGCCTCAACGACGCCACCACCCCCGACACGTACCCCGTCCCGCACATCCAGGATTTTTCCACCCGGTTGGCGGGGCGGACCATGCCGACTGCATCGGACCATGCCGCGACCCCGACATGGCGGGGTGGCCTGCCGAGGAGATCTTGTCGGCTTCCTTGGCGAGGGCGCGGGGATCCGTGATCTGCGTGCCTGCCAGGGCAAAGCGTGCCTGGCTAGGCAGCTGGCTGAGAAACAGCTCTCGGAAAAGAAAATCTGGGGCGTGCTCACCGAGCAGCGAAAGCATGTAGTCCATTCGCTCGGACGGGCGCGTGTCGCCGAGCTCGGGCAGGTCGAGCAGGCGCCGTGCTCGTTCCGCCAGTGAGAGGGCGAATGCGTCGAGGAGGAGCTTCTTGATCGCGCCATACTTGTCAGTGGCTGGCGGGTGCTGGAGGAGGCTCAGGGTGCGGGCCGCGGTGGCGGAGCCGAGTGCCGCTACCACATGGTGGAAGCGGGTGTCGTCGGCGGTGATGCCTCGCAGGGCAAACTGGGACTCCGCCTGGGTGAACCAAACCGCCGCGTGAGCCTCCCAGAAGGTAGGCAGTTTAAGGGCAACTGCCGTGTCCATGTCGGGGGTCACCAGTGAAGGAGCTGTGCTCCAACGCGAGTCGAGAGAATTGACGCGACAAAAGACGGGAATTCGTCCAAGTTTCTTTATTCCACAAAACCAAACTCGGGTACTCTGATAAGCCCATTTATCGGGCAGCAATATATATATGCACTCAAACACGTCATGCCGGAGCGTTTGCCCGGGATAGGCGAGAATGGGCGTGCCCGGGCAGCCCGGGCGAGCCCGGTACCGTGATCGCTCCCTGGTCACGTCTTCGGCCTGTGTAAGGCGATTGTGCATGTCCAGCGGCAACCGCTACAACTGTATTTATTGTAATCCTTTGTGTTGTTTATTTTTGTGCACTCGTCATTTTGACAGAATTTCCCTCGAGCTGGTATCGTAAAGGGGAAACAAAAATAAAGTGCTGTTACTAGAGGCTCGTAGATGTACCAGGATTTCGGTTTCAGTGTTTCCAAGAACAGTCGGATGGATGATTACAATCGAGGAGGAGCCGAACGAGGCGGGGCGGGAAAGGGCATGGCGGGATGAGGCGGGGCGAGACGGGTCGGGCGTGGCAGTCCTGGAAGGGGAGGACCGGAGAGGCGTGAGAGGCGGGTGGCACTCTGAAGTGCGCGGCATTCTGGAAATGGTTCTGATGTTCTTTCATTTTCTACTCGGTCAATATAAGGGTTCTGTGTAACTCCAAACTTCGTGCCAAGTCAACGATTGAAAAACAACTGAACTAAAGGTAATTATTCTCATGCGCCGTGAACGGGAGTGGTAAAATGGCCAATATGTGGCTTCAGTTCTTTATCTGACGCCAATTGGCCAATGAGCCATCAACAACCACATGGTGGAGATTGGTGATTCAGAGGAGGAAGAAGAAGAATAAGATTGCTTTGCGTCCACAGGAAGGATTCAATAACGACGAAAACCTCCGGGTGATCTTGTAAACCTAGAACTGCAACTGTGACGAAGATACCCATGATCAGATCGGATCGTATCGATCTGTGTCCTTTTTGGTTTCGTGTCTGCGACCTTTTGTCCTCAGTGCTCGGGTCCGTGTCCTTTTGTCCTCAGTGCTCGGGTCCGTGTCCTTTTGTCCTTCGTGCTCGGGTCCGTGTCCTTTTGTCCTTCATGCTCGTCTCCGTGGCCTTTTGTCCTCCGAGCTCGGCTCCGTGACCTTTTGTCCTCTGAGCTCGGCTCCGTGACCTTTTGTCCTCCGTGCTCGTCCGTGGCCTTTTGTCCTCAGTGCTCGGCTCCGTGACCTTTTGTCCTCAGTGCTCGGCTGCGTGGCCTTTTGTCCTCCGTGCTCGGCTCCGTGGCCTTTTGTCCTCCGTGCTCGGCTCCGTGACCTTTTGTCCTCAGTGCTCCACTCTGTGGACTTTTGTCCTCGGTGCTCGGCTTCGTGGCCTTTTGTCCTCCGTGCCCCGCTCCGTGGCCTTTTATCCTCCGTGCTCTGCTCTGTGGCCTTTTGTCCTCCGTGCGTGGCTCCATGTCCTTTTGTCCTCAGTGCGAGTCTCCGTGTCCTTTTGTACTCCATGCGAGGCTCCGTGTCCTTTTGTCCTCCGTGCGAGGCTCCGTGTCCTTTTGTCCTCCGTGCGAGGCTCCGTGTCCTTTTGTCCTCCGTGCGAGGCTCCGTGTCCTTTTGTCCTCCGTGTGAGGCTCCGTGTACTTTTGTCCTCCGTGCGAGGCTCCGTGTACTTTTGTCCTCCGTGCGAGGCTCCGTGTCCTTTTGTCCTCTGTGCGAGGCTCCGTGTCCTTTTGTCCTCCGTGCGAGGCTCCGTGTCCTTTTGTCCTCCGTGCCCTTTTGTCCTCCGTGCGAGGCTCCGTGTCCTTTTGTCCTCCGTGCGAGGCTCTGTGTCCTTTTGTCCTCCGTGCGAGGCTCCATGTCCTTTTGTCCTCCGTGCGAGGCTCCATGTCCTTTTGTACTCCGTGCGAGGCTCCGTGTCCTTTTGTCCTCCGTGCTCCACTCTGTGGCCTTTTGTCCTCGGTGCTCGGCTCTGTGACCTTTTGTCCTCCGTGCTCCGCTCCGTGGCCTTTTGTCCTCATTGCTCGGCTCCATGACATTTTGTCCTCAGTGCTCGGCTCCGTGACCTTTTGTCCTCCGTGCTCCGCTCTGTGGCCTTTTGTCCTCAGTGCTTGGCTCCGTGACCTTTTGTCCTCAGTGCTCGGCTTCGTGGCCTTTTGTCCTCCGTGCTCCGCTCCGTGGCCTTTTTGTCCTCCGTGCTCCGCTCTGTGACCTTTTGTCCTCCGTGCTCTGCTCCGTGACCTTTTGTCCTCCGTGCTCCGCTCCGTGACCTTTTGTCCTCCGTGCGCTTTTGTCCTCCGTGCGCGGCTCCGTGTGCTTTTGTCCTCCGTGCGAGGGTCCGTGTACTTTTGTCCTCCGTGCTCGGCTCCGTGGCCTTTTGTCCTCCGTGCTCGGCTCCATGACCTTTTGTCCTCAGTGCTCCACTCTGTGGACTTTTGTCCTCGGTGCTCGGCTTCGTGGCCTTTTGGCCTCCGTGCCCCGCTCCGTGGCCTTTTATCCTCCGTGCTCTGCTCTGTGGCCTTTTGTCCTCCGTGCGTGGCTCCGTGTACTTTTGTCCTCAGTGCGAGTCTCCGTGTCCTTTTGTACTCCATGCGAGGCTCCATGTCCTTTTGTCCTTCGTGCGAGGCTCCGTGTCCTTTTGTCCTCCGTGCGAGGCTCCGTGTCCTTTTGTCCTCCGTGCGAGGCTCCGTGTCCTTTTGTCCTCCGTGTGAGGCTCCGTGTCCTTTTGTCCTCCGTGCGAGGCTCCGTGTCATTTTGTCCTCCGTGCGAGGCTCCGTGTCCTTTTGTCCTCTGTGCGAGGCTCCGTGTCCTTTTGTCCTCCGTGCGAGGCTCCGTGTCCTTTTGTCCTCCGTGTGAGGCTCCGTGTCCTTTTGTCCTCCGTGCGAGGCTCCGTGTCATTTTGTCCTCCGTGCGAGGCTCCGTGTCCTTTTGTCCTCTGTGCGAGGCTCCGTGTCCTTTTGTCCTCCGTGCGAGGCTCCGTGTCCTTTTGTCCTCTGTGCGAGGCTCCGTGTCCTTTTGTCCTCCGTGCCCTTTTGTCCTCCGTGCGAGGCTCCGTGTCCTTTTGTCCTCCGTGCGAGGCTCTGTGTCCTTTTGTCCTCCGTGCGAGGCTCCATGTCCTTTTGTCCTCCGTGCGAGGCTCCATGTCCTTTTGTACTCTGTGCGAGGCTCCGTGTCCTTTTGTCCTCCGTGCTCCACTCTGTGGCCTTTTGTCCTCGGTGCTCGGCTCTGTGACCTTTTGTCCTCGGTGCTCGGCTCCGTGGCCTTTTGTCCTCCGTGCTCCGCTCCGTGGCCTTTTGTCCTCATTGCTCGGCTCCATGACATTTTGTCCTCAGTGCTCCGCTCCGTGGCCTTTTGTCCTCAGTGCTTGGCTCCGTGACCTTTTGTCCTCGGTGCTCGGCTTCGTGGCCTTTTGTCCTCCGTGCTCCGCTCCGTGGCCTTTTTGTCCTCTGTGCTCCGCTCTGTGACCTTTTGTCCTCCGTGCTCTGCTCCGTGACCTTTTGTCCTCCGTGCTCCGCTCCGTGACCTTTTGTCCTCCGTGCGCTTTTGTCCTCCGTGCGCGGCTCCGTGTGCTTTTGTCCTCCGTGCGAGGGTCCGTGTACTTTTGTCCTCCGTGCGAGGCTCCGTGTGCTTTTGTCTTCCATGCCCTCCCGTGTGCTTTTGTCCTCCGTGTGAGGCTCCATGTGCTTTTGTCCTCCGTGCGCTTTTGTCCGTGCGAGGCTCCGTGTGCTTTTGTCCTCCGTGCGCTTTTGTCCTCCGTGCGAGGCTCCGTGTGCTTTTGTCCTCCGTGCGAGGCTCCGTGTGATTTTGTTTTCCGTGCGCTTTTGTCCTCCGTGCGAGGCTCCGTGTGCTTTTGTCCTCCGTGCGCTTTTGTCCTCCGTGCGAGGCTCCATTTGCTTTTGTCCTCCGTGTGAGGCTCCGTTTGCTTTTGTCCTCTGTGCGAGGCTCCGTGTGCTTTTGTCCTCCGTGCGAGGCTCCGTGTGCTTTTGTCCTCCGTGCGAGGCTCCGTGTGCTTTTGTCCCCCGTGCGATGCTCCGTTTGCTTTTGTCCTCAGTGCGAGGCTCCGTGTGCTTTTGTCCTCCGTGCGATGCTCCATTTGCTTTTGTCCTCCGTGCGATGCTCCGTTTGCTTTTGTCCTCCGTGCGAGGCTCCGTGTGCTTTTGTCCTCCATGCGAGGCTCCGTGTGCTTTTGTCTTCCGTGCGAGGCTCCGTGTGCTTTTGTCCTTCCTGCGAGGCTCCGTGTGCTTTTGTCCTCCGTGCTCGGGTCTGTGTCCTTTTGTCCTTCGTGCTCGTCTCGGTGGCCTTTTGTCCTCCGAGCTCGGCTCCGTGGCCTTTTGTCCTCCGAGCTCGGCTCCGTGTCCTTTTATCCTCCATCCTCGGCTCCGTGTGCTTTTCTCCTCCATGCGAGGCTCCGTGTCCTTTTGTCCTCCGTCTTTGGCTCCGTGTGCTTTTCTCCTCCGTGTGAGGCTCCGTGTCCTTTTGTCCTCCGTCTTTGGCTCCGTGTGCTTTTCTCCTCCGTGTGAGTCTCCGTGTCCTTTTGTACTCAGTGCGAGGCTCCGTGTCCTTTTGTCCTTCGTGCGAGGCTCCGTGTCCTTTTGTCCTCCATGCGAGGCTCCGTGTCCTTTTGTCCTCCGTGCGAGGCTCCGTGTCCTTTTGTCCTCCGTGCGAGGCTCCGTGTCCTTTTGTCCTCCGTGCGAGGCTCCGTGTCCTTTTGTCCTCCGTGCGAGGCTCCGTGTCCTTTTGTCCTCCGTGCGAGGCTCCGTGTCCTTTTGTCCTCCGTGCGAGGCTCCGTGTCCTTTTGTCGTCCGTGTGAGGCTCCGTGTCTTTTTGTCCTCAGTGCGAGGCTCCGTGTCCTTTTCCACAAACAGTGATCGGTGCGGATCTTCTGAGGAAATGGTTTGTTCGGAGATTCTCATTTTATTATTTATACTGAGAAAGATATTCTGTAACACGATCATTTGAAGTGATTCTTCATCTATCTATAATTCCATTAATCTCTGTGTGTATGTGTGTATGTGTGTATGTATGTGTGTATGTGTGTATGTTTGTCTGTGACCGCTGTTTCTCGACAACCACGGGTCCGATATACTTTAAACTTGCCAGGTATATTGCTGGGGACCCGAGGATGTGCCTTTTCAAGGTTTCATATTAATCGGACAAGTACTTACCGAGCTATGTCCAAAAAACGATTCAACCAATCAGAGAGCAGCGAGTTATCGCGTGTGCCGAACGTGGCGAACACACTCTGCCTCGGACGGCACATTTGAGAGCGTATTCATTTATTTCACGTTGGCAAACTATGTTGCCGCTATGTTGGCGTTAAACTATGTTTTAAAACTAATTAAAACTAATTTGCGATTCTTTCGCTTTCCTGCGCGTTTGTGCACGCGATGGCGATTTCTTTACCAAACTCCGGAAGCCGTTCGCTTTGGACCAAACCATTTCATGTAAATAGAGGGGGGGGATTGTCACCGTACTCGCAAGCCGTTCGCTTTGGACCAAACCATTTCATGTAAATAGAGGGGGGGGATATAATTTTAGATATACGTATATATAGTACGGGCATGCCCTAGTAATATTAATAGAGAGATCGGGCGAACATGATGATTATACACAGCACGATATGACAAAACGTTGTGGATGGATTATGACGGGACTAGGCAGTCCTCCGTGCGAGGCTCCATGTGCTTTTGTCCTCAGTGCGAGGCTCCGTGTGCTTTTGGCTTCCGTGCGAGGCTCCGTGTGCTTTTGTCGTCCGTGCGAGGATTCCCACCCCCTCGATTATGACGGTACTATAGTTTGCCACATGGCACATACCATATAAATGGGCCTTTTCTATAGCTTGCCACATGGCACATACCATATAAATGGGCCTTTTCTATAGTTTGCCACATGGCACATACCATATAAAGGGGCCTTTTCTATAGTTTGCCACATGGCACATACCATATAGAGGGCCGTTTCTCTGTCCCTGGCATTTTCCCCAATAATTAATGCTAACAGACTGGACAGCCAGCTTAACGTGCATACCTGGGCCCAGACGAGACAGCTTAAAGGTGAGTGTGCATACCTGTAGACAATACCACAAGCCCTCACCACATTGGACTAAATAACCTTCACTGTTTCTTAAAATACACAGTTTTGTTGAAAAAAAGGAACCGGGGTGACTTTTTGTGTGTGTGTGTGTGTGTGTGTGTGTGTGTGTGTGTGTGTGTGTGTGTGTGTGTGTGTGTGTGTGTGTGTGTGTGTGTGTGTGTGTGTGTGCGTGCGTTAAAATTGGCATGTCATTTATTTATCATGGTAAAAGGTACATATATCATTTTGGGAGCTCAAATGGTTAGTGTCGTGTTCAAATTTGATGTGACGTAGATAAGATGTGGTGCTGTCACGGCCGACACATTTTTGCATGGCTTTGGTACCTTAAAATTTGGCACAATAGCACTATGGACATGACTCGTAATGATGCTGAAAATCAGGTTTAAGAATTTATACATTTTAAATTTGAACAAACTGTATTTTGTTAATCATGCAAGACTTTATTCAAGATGATGTAAAATACTTGGAAAAAGAAAGAAGAAAAAAATTATTCCATACTCCAAGTCACATGTGACCATATTCCAGGTTTCACACTGTGGTCGCTTCTTTGGTATTTCTCAATCTGCTGTGAGTCTATATGTATTGTGTACCTGCATATGCTGGGATTCTGCTGGTGGACTATGCATCCCCGAGACTCGGCCCCTGTGCGAATTGTTTTCATGTATATATATATGTGAATTACACCTAATTTGTGTCAAGTTTTGTGAAACGAGATTGATATGAAAACTTGCATGTTGTCTTTGTTGCTAAATTTATTCTGGTTTCTTCAAACAAATAGCGACTTTAGTCCGCGATGTTCTTCCCTCATACCACAGCACGTCCGAATGTATGCGCATGCGCTATTCAATAATTACACCTAATTTGTGTCAAGTTCTGTGAAACGAGATTGATATGAAAACTTTCATGTTGTCTTTGTTGCTAAATTTATTCTGGTTTCTTCAAACAAATAGCGACTTCAGTCCGCAATGTTCTTACCTCATACGAACGCACGTCTGAGTGTATGCGCATGCGCTGTTCAAAAAGGCACCCAACAACAACACGGTCCTCACAGAGCTGCTCATCGCAGCTAAAAACTGCATTTTGTTCATCATACAAGACTTTATTCGACTAAATAAAAGATTTGAAAAAGAAAGAAGAAAAAAAATATTCAAACCAAATGGGACTTGAACCCACAATCCCCAGCTTGGAAGTCTGATGCCTCATCCATTAGGCCAATAAAGAGGTGCCATTCGAATTCTCCACCAAATATTTCCATAGCAGATGTTACCAAAAAGGCCCGCTTGCATGTGAAATCCCCATTTCCAAACACATCACAATAATAACTCGATCACAGTTCATTTCCAACCTCATGACCACACAAAAACACAATACCTTTACACAAGAAGAAGTTAATGTATTTTATTTGCAAGATGTAGGGTGCCCCTTTTATATTCAACTTTTCTGGAGCATTCCTTGCTTCCTCCTAAGAACACGAGTAGTCCAGCATGCACACGAAATGTTTTGAATGTCCCTTATTTTCTGTTTGGCATTTTCTACAAGCTATGGAATGTCCCTTCTTTTCTATACTTTGCCACATGGCACATACCTTATAAATGGGCCCTTTCTATGCCCCTGGCATTTTACCCAAGAATGCCCCTTCTTGTAACATGCATTAGAAAGGAGGCGGTTATGATGGTATATGATATATGTTTGAGATAATGAAGGGTATACACAAAATAAGTGCAGAATAATTATTCAGCAGAGATCGTGACAGGACCAGTAGACTGTGGGCCCAGAGACCAATATCGTTTTAGTTTTTTTGATTTCGTGACCTACCTCTGGGGTGGGGGCAAACATGATGGTAAATGAAAGGCTATAGTACCACGAGCAACATACTTTTTTTCACAAGCGTAAATGTTGCACATAAACGAGAACCGCTGGCCCAAAATGTCATCATAGATCAAGTATACGTTATTTTTTTAAAACACATTTAGAGTTCAAATAACAACACAAAGTGTATGTAATTGAGTTGAAAATAGTATTAACATAAATATTGTAACGAATTTGAGAAGTGTAACGAGTTGAAGAAGGTGTAAAGAATGTGAGAATTGTGGTTTTGCTGTGGTTAACTGACCCTCGTAATGTAAATAATGGTCGAAGCCCGTCCTCCTAGTTAATTCCATAAACTTACACACAGGGCACCATATATCCTTTTAAATAGTTAGTCCCTTATTCTATGTTCAGCTAAATATGTGTTTCCCAATAGATTGACTCTGCATTGCATCAAACAAAATAAGAGTAGGCCCCTTTCAATTTCCCCAATCATCTCCACTCTCCAAAGTTCCCTTCAAAAGCGGTGCGAGTGGTTTTCTATCCCGCAAGCCGCCATTGCCCATGTGCTAATCTCGGAGAAGAAGGGGGTAGGAGCCGCCAACTCACGGGCGTGGCACGTCGTCATGATCGGAGGTGGAGTCGGACAGCCCTAACAGCCAACCAGCACCGCGGTGAGCGACCCGGTAGGCGTGCCCTCGCAGCCGGCGGCTTGATTCCTAGACGAGTGATAAAAGCGACTGGAAGGGACTGCTTCAGGAGACGCGTGAGGAGGTTCATGAGAGGTACTGAGAGACAAGCTTGGAGTTGGAGATGAGACAAGCTTTTGAGAGATGCGCTGAGAGGAGGGAGACGGCTCCACCAGAAGGAGAGGAGCAGGTGTGACCGAGCCACCGTGCGACGTGCCGCGCTGCAGCAGAGACAGACGCAGGCAACGCAAAGAACGCGCCAAGCAGCAATACCCGCTGAACCTCCCTGGCCTCTCAAAACCACCCATCTCCAAGCCATTCCTGCCTGCATTTTCCCCCGTGTAAGTGTGATCGTTTGTCTGTTTTGAACGTTGTCCTGGGGTATTAAGTAAGCTTGTATAGATAAGCTAATGATTTCCCCTGTGTCACCTGCTTCTTCCATTGCTTGTAAATAACTTTGATTGCCCCTTTTTGCTTGTGTGTTGTATAATAAATCTTGTTCTTCCTCCGTACTCTCTCTGCTCCTTCATGCTCTTTCGGTCGTTTTAGAGGTTTCCAGATTGAATATCTGTGGCGCGATCTGGCCAACGTGTGGGTTAATCGGGGTAAGTTGGGGTAACTGTCACGGTCGCGGTGTGACCTCCGCTCGGCCAAAGTAACATCTTGTCCGCGAACCGTAACAATTGGTGTCAGGAGTTGGGATTCGGACCTGGGACTAAATTCATTGAGCCCAAATTTTGGAACACCAATTGTACTATTGGCGTAACAATTGGTGTCGGGAGCGGGCACGGACCCGAAGTGCGTTTAACGCGCTCAAAATTACGAACTGCCGAAATTTGGTTTGGTTTATAAAAACCTGAATTTTGAAATCGCGCCATGGATAATCAAGGCGATCGGATGCCGGTGGGAGAGATAGACGGGGTAGAGGCGACCCAGGACCTCGGGGAAATGTATGTGGGTGAAATGGTGGAGGAGGTGGTTGAGGAGGTATCAGGCGCACAAAATGGCGGCCTCGCGCACATGGTTATTGTGGCGCCAAATTTAGCCGCGCCCGTGGTCGCGGCAGCCGAGCCAGAGATGCCAGAGTACATGCGAGTCTTTCTGATTCAAATGATGGCAAAAATGGATGCCCAAAGTGATAAGTCCACCCAAGAGCGAAGAAAAATGGGTGAGCGATTGGAGGGCCAAATGGGACAAATGGGGAACCGGATGCATGCTCAGGGTGAGCAATTGGGGGCAATGAGGGCGGATAGTAAAAAAATGGAAAACAGAATGGGGGAGCGATTAGGAAATCAAATCGGGGGGTTAGACAAGAAATTTGAGGGATTAGACAGGAAATTTGAGGTGTTAGACAATAATTTGAAAGGGTTAGACAACGGGATAAAAGAGGTGAAACATGGGTTAACGGGGGTGGAAAATAGAATGGCTGCCCAGGAGAATCAGATAGACGGGGTGAAAAATGGGTTAATGGGGTTAGAGAATAGAATGGAAAACAAATTGCGGGAAATAGGGGAGCAATCCGCCCGAGAAATTAAACAAATGGGAGAGCAGATAGAGGAGGTGAAAATCGGGGTAGAAGAAAAATTGGATGCTCAGAGGGATGAATTGGGACAGATGAGGGTGGAATCTACAAAAGAGATGGAGGAGATGAAAGAGGAGATACGACGAGGTGTAAGTGAGGAGGTTTCGGGGCTACGTGAGGAGGTAAAGCGAGGTGAAAAGCGTATGGAGAAAGAGGTGAGGAATAATACGGCGAGGTTACAGGGGGGCATAGAGGGTCTGGCGAAGGGAGTAGAGCAGCTGACAGTCGGACAAAGGGAACTAGCGGACCAAGTGGAAAAGAACACTGCAATCATCGGGGGTTTAAAAGCGACACAAAAGGACATTAAAAATGAATTAATAGCGACACATAAGGAATGTCAAATGGTACATGAGGGATTGACGAAGAGGTTGGAAGAGGTGACAGAAGTAATAGAGACGAAGGACCGGGAGGTGAGGACGCACGTAGAAACGGTTAAAGTGGCGTTGGAGGAAGAAATAGAGGGGGCGCATCGGCAGATGAAGGAGGTAAAGGAAAAATTAGAGGAGGTGGAAGAAGGGGTAAGTAAAATTAAGAAGAGACAAAGGGAAACTAAAAAGGAGATAAGGGAGGAAGTAATGGAATTGGTACAAGGTCTGTGCTCAAATCGTGATGATGTGCTCGTTAACCAAATAAAAAGTTTGCAGGTGGCGAAGGAGGTGCGGAGAAGAGGTGCCCAGGTGAGTGGCGATATACGTGGCAAATGTATATGATGTGAGGGGAGCTTCAGTCGGCTTGGGGGTTGATTTGGACCTGGGTGTTCGTGAGAGGCCGTTGGTGAAGTGTGCGACAGGTCGGGTGTGCGAAAGAGGAGGTGTGCGAGAATGTCTGACTCTGGGGTGTGTGAGAAAAAAGTGCGTGCCGAGGAGTGAGTGTGCTGTCGAGAGTGAGTTGGTCGTAGCGCGTGTACGGGGTGGCACATGGAAGCGCGGGATGGTGAGTGTTACAAAGGGTGTAACTGAAGAGTGTGCGCAGGAGGAAGCGCAAGAAAGGTGTGTAACGGACAGGTGCATGAGGAAAGAGTGCGCTGTCAAAAGTAAGAAAGAATGCACGCCGGTGGTGAGTGTTACAGAGGGTGTAACGGGAGAGTGTGCGCGAGAAAGGTGTGTAACAGAGGAGTGTATGGGTACAGGGTGCGCTGTCAAGAGTAAGGGTGAGTGCGTGACCGAGTGTGGAGGTGAGAGTAGTGAGAGTGACACGGAGCGTGAGTTGGTGGTGACAGGTGACAGAGGATGTACACCTGGAATGGAAGGATGCACACCTGGAATGAAAGAGAGTGTATGGGAATGCACGCTGGAGGTGGTGGTGAAGCACGTGATTGGGTGTGCGAGGGAGAGCACCCCATAATTGTCACAGAGGAGGTGACCGAGAAGGGGGTGTGAAGAGGTGTGTTGTTAAGGTGTGCGAACGATGAGTGTGTGCAAAGGTGTGCGGTGGTCAGGTGTGTGACCAAGTCTGTGAGCAGAATGGGTGTACCTGGGAGTGTCAGGGAAGGTGCAATGACAACGGGCATGGAGACAGCTGGATGTATGAGCAAGGAACGGGCTGCGGGGTGTACGGGCAGCGTTGGAACACCGAGCTCGGTGAGAATGAAAGGGGTAGCGTATGCATGTGAACCTGCAGGTGAAGCATGGACGGTAACCGGGTTAGCGGTTAGAGCGACGTTTAGCCGAAGCGAGCCCTCGGTGCGTGCCGGGCTTCGCGTGCCGTGAGGACCAGCGGGGATCCGAACCACGGCGGTTTCGAAAGAACCGCCGTACGCGATCCACGCTGGGCCTCGCTTTGAACAGTCGCGTCCGAGCTCCACCAGGCGGAGCAGGCGGTCCGGTTGGAAGGGTCGTCATGGCGACCCCCTTTTGTTGAGACGTTACAGCAGGGCGAGATCGGGCCATTGGACGGCTCCATGCCGAGATGGTGCGTTGGCTCTCGGCCCGGGTAAGCGTCCTTCCCTGCACCGAATGCCAGACAGACCAATCCGCTCTCAACGAACCACCCGCATTCATTGCTCGGCTTTACGAAGCTGGGCTTTGGACAGGAATTGGCGCACCGAGAGGCACTAGTGAGTAGACTGATGACGAGGATAGTGTTTTGGACCCGAAATTGCAAAGCAAAATTTGATGATTGGCAAAGGATTGGCAGAGTGAGGATTGGCAGAGTGATTGGCAGAGGATTGGCAGATGATTGGCAAATTTTTGATTTGTGGAATTTGGACGAGCAAAATTTATAGTAAGGGATGCCCCATGTGATGGGATGGCAACTCTGCCATCCCTCACAACGGGGGGGGGGGGGGCAAAGGAGCACTAGGTTTATGGGGTTGATGGCAGTGAAAACTAGCCCGGGAGGGTTAGGATATATCGTGTGTAGGGCCCTAGAGATGACAATAGGTAACGTTAAGGTTAGGTAGCTACAGTGGACAGGTAGCTGGGGACGTAGAGAGGGTAGTTGGATGATAATGACGAGGGAGCGTAGTTGTTTAAAGGGGCGACGGGGAAGCACAAGTTCTAGAGGGTAACAGGTAGTACAGATGATGCCGTATGAGTGTTGGAGGTGTATAGAAGTGTATTGTGAAAAGTGTGTGAGGAACAGGTGTGATTGCACAGGTGTGCAACTGAACAGGTGGATGGAGCAGTGTATGAGTGAGTGATGGTGATGTGTGTTGTGTTGACCAAATGGTCCAGGAAGGAAGGAGGGTGCAGGTGGCACCAGGTGTGATTGCACAGGTGTGCAACAACAGGTGTATGGAATAAATGGTTGTATGGAATAAATGGTATGGAGTATTGGAATGGATGGTCGTGGAGTGAGTATGATGGAAATTGTGGAGTGGAGTGGATGGGGCGGAGGTGTGAATGGGGGAAGAGTGGACCCCCATCACGAATACCCGGGGAGGGTAGTGTGTGTTAGGTAGAGGGTACAGGTAAATTGTGGTTGGATATTGGCATCTGTGGTGTGGGTGAAAGAATGGTATTTGGATGGGTCCATTAGTGTTGTGGAAATGGCTGGGCGTGTAGCCTGTTAGTGTGTGTAGTTGGTTTGGGCACTCCACCACTGTGAGGATGTCGGCGAGGTGAGGCCGCAGGTGGGCTCTGGGAGCCGGTAGTTGTTGTGGATGGGGCCCGAGGATCCGGAGGACGGACCCGGGTAGCCCAGTGCCAGAGGGCACCAGGGGGTGACAGAGCCAGGAGGGGCCTTCCCCAGTTAGGTAGGTTAGGGTGAGGAGCTAGGTAAGCTCGGGTGGCAACTGCAGTGGTGGAGGTGTGCAGGTGGGTAGACCTGCTGGGAGAGCTGCATGATCCAGCCCAGGAATTGTGCAAGGGCACCGGGAGATGAATCGGGGGAGTGAGACCCCAAATTGAGAAGCACCACAGTTTGGTCAATGGGGATTGGTTCTTAAAACCGCATAGAGTAAGATGGCCAATGGTTTGGCAGGGAAAGACCCCGGGTAGTGTAAAGAGGGTTAAAGTCATTTAGAGGATAGTTAGGATTGAAGTCTCCTCGCACCATCTACATCCACTCACCTGAGGTGACAGGTACCTCCACACCATGCCATGTTTTATTATTTTTAATGATGCAAATGTTTGGAATGTGAGACGCATCATGACGTGGGTGTGACATTGTGCTTTTATGTTCCATCTCTTCCTCCTTATGAGGAGTGATGATGAATTGGGTGATGGCAAATTTTGGATAGAGGGATTGTGGGAACGAATTTGGTGTAGAAGGGAAATATGGGAAGACAAGACGGAGTGACGAATTTGTAAATGTGTAGATTTTGTAAATATGGGGTAAGGGTAAGGGCAAGGGTAGTGTAGGTGACAGGGGGGGTGACGTACGGTAGGGACGAGTTTTTCTCTCTTCGCTCTCCGTACGCACTTCACCTTGCATTGCCTTTGTTGGTGTGTACCCTTGAGACCTTACCCCTCGCTCATCTGTTTTCCCCCCTTTTGTCTCCCACATGAGGACCTGTGCGCCATTGGGCGCCGAGGGGAGCATGCGTGAGTCGGCCATTGTGCACCCAAGACTCCCAGAACCAGCATGCATTGCGTTGATGTACCACTTTATGGACCGCTGTTCTGCGGCCCAGTACCACTTGATGGACCCCAGGTTCTGGGGCAGGGCACCTCTGTTAGAGACCGGCCATAGTGGCCAGGGAATCTTGCTTGCGGACCTCGGTAAGGTGGCGCCTATGCCAAACAGGTGGACCACCCTTAGTTGGCCCCGGAGGCCCTAAATAAAAATGGACACGATTTGTGCTTTTTATATGTCCAAGTAGGCGCAATGAAGCAAGAAGGCATCGGGAAGAACATCGGCCCAGCAGAGAAGGAGAAGACCACCACCAGTTGTTTTTTGTGTTTATTACGAACAGTAATGATTGTGCACTGGTTGGTGCTTTGTGGTGCTTTTGGGTGCTTTTGGGTGCTTTGGTGGTATTGGTACTGGTGCATCGATGCAATGCGTGCTGTCTCCTCCCTCCCAACAGGAATTTCTTTCTCTTTGTTTCCCTAAAAAGAAAAAAAAAACACAGGTCCTGGGTTGCGTTGTAAATAAGGAATTACATCACTGTAACTAATGCTCCCCACCATAAGTGTATAGTTTGAGAACCATTCCACGATTCGGTTATCTGTGGCGAAAATCTGTTTGACAGGGTGCAATGCAGCAGGGGGACATATTTATTTGTGGTTTAAAATTGTCGCACTCAGGGTCAGGTTAATTGTAGAGGGAATTACAGCTACGTGTCACACTAAAAGTTAAAGTTTTATAGGCCTGAGTACGGGCCTGAAGGAAGGAGGGTGCAGTGTAACGAATTTGAGAAGTGTAACGAAGTTGAGGAAGTGTAATGAGTTGAAGGAGGTGTAAAGAATGTGAGAATTGTGGTTTTGCTGTGGTTAACTGACCCTCGTAATGTAAATAATGGTCGAAGCCCATCCTCCTAGTTAATTCCATAAACTTACACACAGGGCACCATATATCCTTTTAAATAGTTAGTCCCTTATTCTATGTTAGGCTAAATATGTGTTTCCCAATAGATTGACTCTGCATTGCATCAAACAAAATAAGAGTAGGCCCCTTTCAATTTCCCCAATCATCTCCGCTCTCCAAAGTTCCCTTCAAAAGCGGTGCGAGTGGTTTTCTTTCCCGCAAGCCGCCATTGCCCATGTGCTAATCTCGGAGAAGAAGGGGGTAGGAGCCACCAACTCACGGGCGTGGCACGTCGTCATGATCGGAGGTGGAGTTGGACAGCCCTAACAGCCAACCAGCACCGCGGTGAGTGACCCGGTAGGCGTGCCCTCGCAGCCGGCAGCTTGATTCCTAGACGAGTGATAAAAGCGACTGGAAGGGACTGCTTCGGGAGACGCGTGAGGAGGTTCATGAGAGGTACTGAGAGACAAGCTTGGAGTTGGAGATGAGACAAGCTTTTGAGAGATGCGCTGAGAGGAGGGAGACGGCTCCACCAGAAGGAGAGGAGCAGGTGTGACTGAGCCACCGTGCGACGTGCCGCGCTGCAGCAGAGACGGACGCAGGCAACGCAAAGAACGTGCCAGGCAGCAATACCCGCTGAACCTCCCTGGCCTCTCAAAACCACCCATCTCCAAGCCATTCCTGCCTGCATTTTCCCCCGTGTAAGTGTGATCGTTTGTCTGTTTTGAACGTTGGCCTGGGGTATTAAGTAAGCTTGTATAGATAAGCTAATGATTTTCCCTATGTCACCTGCTTCTTCCATTGCTTGTAAATAACTTTGATTGCCCATTTTTGCTTGTGTGTTGTATAATAAATCTTGTTCTTCCTCCGTACTCTCTCTACTCTCTCTGCTCCTTCATGCTCTTTCGGTCGTTTTAGAGGTTTCCAGATTGAATATCTGTGGCGCTATCTGGCCAACGTGTGGGTTAATCGGGGAAAGTTGGGGTAACTGTCACGGTCGCGGTGTGACCTCCGCTCGGCCAAAGTAACATCTTGTCCGTGAACCGTAACAATATGTATTGATTCTGATTTTTAAAATATAAAAAAATGAGTGACACAAAGGTTTGCATGAAATTTTATTTCCTAAATTGCAGTGATCTAATATTGATGTCACTTTATACAAGGATGCCATCTTTCAAGATGAGAAATGCTTTTGGACCATGAGCACAAAATAATTCTTCACAGCAGTGAGGAAATTTTTCACTATGTGAATCAATTGCATGTTCCTGGTATTAAATTTCCGAGCCTAAAATGGCCCACACACTAAACTCATTCATTTTCTGTGTCAGGTTCCTCTACTTCCCCATCACTGCCATCATCAGAATCATCATCCTCACTATCATCGTCTAAGTCATTGTGTCCTAGTGATATTGCAACAGTTATTTCTAGCACACTTGCACAGATCTGTACATGGAACATTGTTTTGAAGACAGGTACAAGTATCAGCATCACCACATTTACTTTTCTTGCAGTTACCAGTGCATTAAGCTAACTCCATAACACTGTCTGGTGCAGGAGGAAGGTTCATCCAGTTGATGACTAGCTCACCGCTTTCCATCTTCCACCCATGCCCATCAGGAACGTGTATCTCTGCATTTGGTTGTTGGCTCCTCTTGTAAATACCTGAAAATATTGAAAAGGTGAAAAAAAATTCAGCCTCAGTTGTTACGTTCCAATGTTATGTTGTGCTGCAATGAAGGTATTGAACAGTAACATTAAATTGTGGAGTCTGCCTCATAATGAGATCTGCTTCATTCCTTTTTCAGCCTTGTGTACATAGTAAAATGCATTATGATCATGGAATATCAGATATCTCTGAATTAAACACATATTCATATTTTGGTTTTTTTCACAATATTTGATCGTTGATTTGATTAAAAAACACTAACAAAAGGATATGAGCAAGGCATTTATTTTCTTACTGACTCCCAAAATATAGTATTACTTTTGCACCTGATTAACTTTACACATAATTATGACAGGTTTACATGTTGCACACAAGTCTTACAAATTATATCTTACAATGAAACTGGAAACGTTATGGAAGACACATACCTGCTTGGTAGGTGGCCCGTTTGATGTGTTCCCTCAGAGCATCTTGGTTGGGAGGCATTGTGATTTCAGATTTCCTTGCCAGTCAGAACATGTTGTACCTGGCATTGTTGACGGTTGTGACGCTGTGTTGTCCATACAATTTGCAAACAAATACCTCCAGTGCTACTACTTAGTCTAGCTCTATGTCAAAATGCTTGCCAAGGTCCTTCAAAGCATTGCACAGCTCCCTCTCCTTAAGAAGAAGATTAAAGGCTTTCTTCTTTCCCTTGCCGTAAAATGAGCTTACATTGTCACACCCAGTGAAGCAATGTAGGCCTATTAATGCCTGGCTGACATCATCTCCGATACTATCACGAACAGACTGCAGATCAATGGTTCTCGAATTCACTCCTCTCCCCGTATGGAAATACATATGTGTAGGAACTATGGATTGAAGAGCTGTACCAACAATGAAGACGTCAGTATCAGGACTGACAATGATGACGTCGGCATAGGTATGGGCTGCATGCAAATACATCCTCGTATCGGCTTCTTCCTGTGTGGAGCAGAGATGTGGCTCCTCTACTTTTAGCACCTGATCAGTCATCTCCTTTCCTGGCGAGAAAGAATGGCACATCCTTCCATGTGCCAAGAAAACCTTCACTCCCCTCAATTCTGATGTGGGAACTTTAGTCCATGTCTCGTCCAAATATTCCACTAGCAATTCCTTATTCTCTCCATTTGAGAGGAACTTCTTCCACTGTTGAGGAAGTGCTTGGCCATGAATTCGCATCAACTGAGAGCCATTTTCTGCTCTGTTGGCCCTCTCGGCATTCTTAATGGAGACTTGTCTGTAGGTATCAGTCACAAAGTGAATCTCTTGTGATCTGTTTGCTTTTGCCATTTTCACAAGACGTCTCAAGACGTCTCAAGATGGCAAGAGAAAGGTTGAGAAATGTTCGTTGGCCTGGTACCTTGTTCACGTTTAACTGCTGTATCATAGCCATGCCACCCACAACATACACACCACCTACAAGGGGAGTTTCTGCTGGAGGCTTCTCTGGCTGACTTTCAAGGGCATGAGCAAGTTGACTTTGTTGGTCTTGACCAGAGACCCTTGAGAATTTGCGAGTGAGAGTGGTAACGGACCCAAGGAATACGTCAGTAGCTCCTGCAGATTAATATTCCTGTACTGTCCAATCACGACCAGTCTTGCGAGCAGATTTCTGTCGGCTTTCAGGGAGACATCCTTTCCATGTACTCTGCATTTTGCAGTCTGAGACATACTGGTAAATGTCTTCAGTTTCATTTGTTTCATGCTGACAAACAAGTCCACTTCTTCTGTTTGTAGACGCTCTCTGGACAACTTGGTGAATTCTGTTTCACCCCTTTCATACACAGTCTGCATATCAGTTTGGACATCTTGTGTCACTACTGCTCCTGACATGATGTGTATCAGCTCATCTTGTTCATAGTCGAAAGGATTGACCATACTGTTGGTTGTATCCACAATTTTCTTAACATCTGCCTTATCCCATTTCATACGGCTTTGCAGGAGATCTGATCATGTTGTGCTCTGCTCTTCTTTGCCTGCCATGGCCTCACATTCTCGAGCGATTAAGCCTCTTCCATGATGGGACCATATCTTGCATGATGGGATTAGCTCTTCACGAGGCTCGACTCTGTATACAAAAAAAAAAAACCAAAAAAAAAAACCTGTTTACAGTTCGTTTACTGGTTGGAAAACCTGTCATACCTCCTTTTGTTTTTGAGTCACGGTTTGCTGTCTGTTCAATAGTTTGGTCATAAGCAAGTTTGGCGAAGGCATTATTGCTCCTCTGAACAGCAAAGTCACCTTCCAGACATTGCTGATGTATTGTTGGGTGGGTAGTTGCAAGATCAGACATTTCAAGCCAGTACACAGGAAGGTATCTATTATAATTGAGGTGGTCATATGCAAACACCCATGGTAGCATACGTCTTACACTTGCCAAGTGAAGTTCCCAATTTGCTTCACGAGTACCTCTCAGGAAGAGCAGGAGAACTTCTACCATCTCAATATACGAACTCCAGAATCCAAAGGTCTGCTTCTTGTTGCAAGCTTCTATGAATTGACTGTAAGATGTCTCAAACTGATGAAATCTTTCTCCATTCAAGATTTCTTGATATTCAGGTTTGGGGAAGGCTTGGGCCAAGTCTGCCATCAGCTGTTTTACTCTGTTTGCCTCTTCAGGAATGGTGTCCAGAGAAGTATTGAGTCGCATTTGATGCATTGCCTCCACCACCAGCTTGTGAGCTCTGACTGCTCTGTTGTAGTGCTTACCAGTCATCACCCCATTTACCGAGCCTGTCGCAACAATCTCTGATTCTATCACGATATCTTGAAGGCCTGCATCTCTAAAGCGCTTTCCAAACAACCAAGAAAGGACATAGCTGTGTGAAAAGCACTAAGTCATCTGACCAGCCTCTTCATAAACTGCACATTTCTCCACCTAATCAGTTGTGCCTTCGCATAGATTGCTTGATCCATCACAATGACGACCGTCTCCAAGCTTAGCTGATCCGCAATCTCGACACTTCTCTGCAGAATTGTAAGGACTGTGTCGATTTCTGTGGGGCTCCCATCAATGACAGGTAAATAGCCTATTACAGACTTTGGTGGAACCTCAACTTGGGAAAGGAGCTGTTTGAACCCAGTCTAAGAGGGCAAGATCTTGTCTGTTCTGAATTTTGTAATGTAGTAGGCAAGGTCGACCTTCATAGGATTTTGCAGCAAGGGTGCATTAGCAGACTGAAGGAGTGAAACATGCTCTGCAAACGGCACTGGACCTTCCTTTTTTCCCCCGTAGTATGTAGCTAGATTCACTATTGGTGGCTGTGTTGATTTGTTTCTTGTTCTTTTCACAGCTGGATCTTTAGTGCTGGAGGAACTAGGTTGATTAGTTCTTGGACTGACATTACTCTGGACGACAATGCCATTTGTGTTGTGGGTAGTTCCACGTCCAGATAACGTTTCTTCTCCAAAGTCATTGTTATCCCATACTAACGTGGTTGGAATCCCTGGCTGTATGGCGGATGGAAGGGAATCTTCACCGCGACTAACCTCTTTTGTAGCAAGTGCTGTATCATGATTTAAAATCACAGAGTTTGAAACAGAGTGTCCCAAACCATTTAACAGTCCTATCAACTGGGCTGATCCTGATAGATGACGCACTGTCATACAACAACAACAACAACAACAACAGGTATTTTAAGGCCATTTTCCCTGCAAGAGCGGGGTTTAGCCTTGCGGTCCCCATGACATGTCATAGCAAGTGACATATGCTGAGGCATCAGTTTCCGTCCTTTAGAAGCCAGAGAAATTATATCCTGTGATATGGACAGGAGTTTTCTATGGATTGGTGCAGATACATCTACCATCTTCTCCGTGTCTGGCTCGTCAGATGTGCCAACTGCCCATGCTAAAAAATTGTATAGGCTGCAGGGCACAATTGCTTCTGCCTCTTTCAAATTCAGATGTTCTGCTGTCGTTGGCCATGGCATAGTAGGTTTGACTTCTCTGATTGTTTGCCTGAGATCGAATGCTGTCATGTAAGTATTGCGCAGTGCATTTGGATCAGCATACACATAGCCCATTTGTGATTGGTGGCCTGCTTGTGATGGTGCTTCTGTGTCATCTGTTGTCGAATCCATTTCACTGTGGGTCATGCTTTGCGTGGCTTCTTGAAGGTTTGTCTGCTTTTCCACAAGAGTAGCTGTAGAAATGTCATTAACATAGACGATGTCTCCTTGTGATTTCATGTGAGGTGTTATAAAACATAGCTGTGGAAATTTCTTTGATAACCTGTGCTTCAAGTATCCAGACTTGTATGAATTTGCCTCAACTCCATGGCTTGTCTTAATTTGTTTGATGAATCAGTCATTCACTTTTTTAAGTCTCATGATCTCTTTGTTGTAAATGATGCGAGTTTTCACTGTCTTGCTGAAAACTTCAAATGCTTCTGAATAGGAAGTATCACTTCCTGTTTGTGTGTTGGCTGGCCTGGTGAGGTAGCGTGTAAAGTCCCTGTAGCAATGTAGCATGAGTTGTGGTACCTAACTTCGATTGCCACACAATCCTTGTCTTTAATCTGCATGAGAAGTGACACATTTCCACTGTCTTCTGCTGCTTGCTGTAAATGGACAGCATATATGGTTGAACATGTGACGAGGTGTTCTTTTTTTCTCTTGCAGGTGGATCTGCATCTTATAGTTTTTTCATTCTGGCATAGGATACATATGTTTGGTAGAACATGCTGTGATCTTGCTGGCACTGGAGGTCTACCAAAGCTGGAACGAAGAGCCCGTCTCTTTGTTGGTTTTGTATTTTCTGCTTCAACTTTTTCTCCACCGACATCAGCTTGCGGCACGGTTGCTGAAAAAAAGAAAACACACACACACACAAAGAAACAAAAATTAACGTGGAAAACCCATAAAACCAGTAATATAAGAACATTGGAGAATAATTGATTTTTAACAAATTTTAACCTTTTAAAGTGCAAGTTTTAAACCTACCCGTAGAGACTAAGTCATCGGCTTTCTTTTTCATGCTTTTCATCACCCTTTCAACACGTTGGGAGTCTGTAAAGCGTGCGTAGCACGGCTGATGGAATCCTCTTGAAGTGGTATTGCTGGCGACAGCACTGTGTTGGAATCTGCACTGAATCCTGCCAAGTGTTGAGCAACGTAATCTCTCAGAATTTTTGCTTGAGGTCCATCCAAAGACTTCCATTTGTTCACATATTCTAAGAAACGGGGCCATGTTTTGTCTGAAAATTGGTCAATTTTGCACTTTTTGGACGGGAAGATGCACATAAAACACTCTTTTCCTTGAGTATTTTTGTCACTCGAAGACAACACGTCCTCATCACTGGAGGCCGCCATGTTGTCTCAAGGCGTCACTGCACCGTTCCGATACAGTGGTTGTCATTGACCAATTGCCAATGATATATTGAACACGTCTTCCGATTGGTTATTTTCCGGGATTTTCCGTTCGAGGATACGTGCACATTTTAAACATGTAAAAAATGAATTAAAATCTAAATTACTCATTAATGTACCAAAATGTTTCGTGTGAAAAGTGACAGAATGTTTCCTATCATATTTTCTATAAATTCATACCAAAATCGTGTCCACCCGTTTTGTAGGTCATGCAAGGAAGCAATATATTACTACTGCTGTGTGCCTACTATAGTTTACTCTGGGTTTATTTTTGTCTCTATATAAAAACTCATTCATTCGATGCTGATTGAGAAGAAAACTTACAAAATGGGACACAGCGGTGAACAAACTCTTGTAAAAGCCCACATTTTTGGATAATAATTGATTGGATTGACAACGGAAATAACTCAAAAAATTCCAAACAGAGTGAAGAAAATAACATGTATAATTTTTCTGTGATTAGCATACATTGTATCCCTGGCAGGTGATCGATGAAATGGAGAACTTCTTGGAATGGCTCAAATTCCAAGGCCTGAGAGCAGAAACAGCCCAAGCAGTGACTGATAAGCTCGGAATTGAGAATCAGAAGGTTTTTCGGGCTTGTACCGAGTCGGATGCATTACGGACCGAGCTCTCTCTCTCTCTCCAAAGAGAAATTACAATTTGCTTTGTATGCTGACTTCTCGAAATTTATCAATTCTTTTCGAAGCCGCAAGATGTCCAGATTGCAGGTTCTTCTCTTTTGGGAAGTATTTTCATCAACTTGGAGAATGTTATTCCGGAACTTTCCAGTTCCTGTGAAAAGATTTTCAGATCCCAAAATGTGCAGCTGGAAAATGTTCCTGATTTATCTGGAAGCAGGTTCAGTGATTTCTTCAATCTCTGCTCTCAGGATGATGGATCAAGAGCCATGTCTGGTATGTGAGTTTTTTTTAATGCAACATCGCATGTTAACAAATATCTTGATCGTCTGCCATTGTTTTTTTTTTGTATTCTTTTAACTTGTGTAATCTGTTTTGGTGCAGTTTTGTATTGTCTAATATTAATGGATTTTTGATGTTGGGTACAAGGTAAATTTTAGCTCACCTGGAACATATTTCCGGGGAGCTTATGGAATGGCACGTCGTCAGTCTGTCCATAAACACGTGCAAATTCTCTGAAACTGCTGATGCGATTGTGACCAAACTTGGCGAAGATTATATTTTGTGTGTTGGAACTCAAGTTTGTTCAGGGCATTGAAAATATAATCGAGGTCTCAGGGGGGCTACCAGGGGTCAAAGTGGGTCCAGGTTTGACACCCCCAAACCCTGAAATTAAACTACACAAACGATTTCGATGAAACTTGACCACAACCTTCATCACCCATGATGTCCCAAAGTTTTTTGGTATTTGAAAAATCCGTGTCTATTTCCACTATTTTTTTTCTTTTTTGGAAATTGCATTAAATTCCAAGGTGTTCTGTGTTTAACAGTGCATTTAAGTTATCTGCATGCAGGAAGTAAATTGTTGCCTCTCTTTAGCCATGGAAGGCTTATCCTTGTTATTCCACGCTTTTTGAAAAATATGAAGACGCTTCATCGTAGTCGTATTGTAATCAGCTCTGTCCATCCGAATGTCTGTCAGTGATTCTGTCTCCTCCTGAAAGGTTGTGTCAAAATTCACATACTTGGTTGTTATGAACACCACCTGGCAATAAGGTGCAAGAGTATTGAGTATTATTTTGACCCCGCAACCTGGGTACATTACCAAAAATAGGTCAACACCCCTGGCACTCACCTTGTGGAATAAACAGTATATTACACTGACAACAGGTATTTCAAACCAGTTTCAAAGCTTGCGAGAGACAGGGCAGCATGTATAATCATACTGACATAATCATATGACTTCAAACAAACAAACAAAAAAAAGACCTATTTTGGGGGGGCAAACTCCCCCCACCCCCCACACCATATACCTCCTCATACCCCCAATTCTTCTAATGCCTCAAATAAACATTGGAACATCATTGGTGATTAAGGTTGTGGTGAAGTTTTATTGTAATTGTGCATGTAGTTTCGGAGAAAAGAGCAAATACCTACTTTGGGTGTGGGGCGGCAACATGCCAACTGTACCTTAGACCCCGATTTTTTTTTTATGCCAGCAACATATGTTGGTACATCACAGGTGATCGGAACGTTGTGGTCGAGTTTCATCGGAATTGCATGTGCAGTTTCTTCCAAGAAAGCAAGTACCTATTTTGGGGGCAACCCCCCGCACTCCGTAGATCCCCTCATGGGCCGGTAATTTTAACTCACCTGGAACGAAGTTCAGTGGAGCTTATGCGATGGAGCGTTGTCAGTCCATCAGTCCGTCAGTCCGTAAACACTTGAAACTTCTTTTCCGAAACCACTGTGGGATTGCGACCAAATTTGGCACAACTGATATTTGTTGTGTTGTGACTCATGTTTGTTCACGGCATTAAAAAACAATCTGGATCTAAGGGGGTTTACCCGGGGTCAAAGTGGATCCAGGTTTATCCCCCCAAAATAGGAATTTGCTTTTTCCTGTGAAACTACACACACATAATTATCGTATCGTATCGTTCATAATTATCGTATCCAAATCCACATTTCGATCTTCACCAAAATCGAATCAATTAGTCCTTGTTGCACACACCTTTCCACCAAGTTTCGTCCAAATCCGTTCTTATCTTTTTGAGATATCCTGCTGTGTATCATTTTTGGTCACATCTCCCAATGGTAAAGAATCACTTTTAAAATTCTACTAGCCGGATCCGAATCTGGATCTTCACCAAAGTCTTATTATTTCGTCCTTGTCACATAAACTACCTCTGCCAAATATCGTCCAAATCTGTCAATAAGTTTTTGAGATATCTTGTTCACAGACAGACAAACAGACAGACAAACGCACAGGGGTGAAAACATAACCTCCATTCACCTTCGGTGGTCGAGGTAAATATTGTTGCATGTGCACACATAATCCGCCCGTCCAGATCGCAATTTGTGAACGGAGATAAACAGCCAATTTAGTTGTACTTGTCGAATCACCTGATTAGCCTGTGACACACCGCACATGTCTCGAACATCCAATTTAAATGATGCAATTACATAGAATCGCAGTGTCACAGAGAATTGTTAAAGGCGATTCAGCACGTTGCTTCTCATCGTAGGTTGATCCACGTGATCTTGCGTAAGATTCAACAGCGATCAAAATGATTCCTTTGAGAGTCTAACGCTGGACAAATTTAATATTGCCATATTTCTTCAGAGGATTGCATCTATCCTCGAAGATTCACAATGCATGTCGGTGAACTGCCCTATTACTACCCTCTTCTTCCTCCTCCTGAACTTATACAAGCACTCCTAACTCATCTACAGTCACGTGAAAAAGTAACTACACCCCATGGAAAGTTTTGACTTTTTCCACATATTTCAACATACAGCTATTTGATCTTTATTTCAACAATATTGATAGATAAAGGTGATATAATATAACAAATATCATGAAGCATTTACATTTTGTAGTCCATTGAATAATTTAAAAAAACATGAATGCAAATTTCGCATGTGGAAAAAGTAAGTACACCCCAACATTTATCAATACTTCAAATATCTAAAATTAGAATCAGGTGCACCAGGTCAGGTGCAAATGATTAGAACATCGTTGGAAAAGTTCTAGGAGGAAACTGTCTTATTTAAACCTCAGATATTTAGTTTGGTTTGCTCTTTGTTGTTGAAGTCTGCGGCGTCACCATGCCGAGATCAAAAGAGCTCTCTGAGGCCTTCAGAAAGAAGGTGAAAGATGCCTATGAGCTTGGGAAGGGATTAAAAAAGATCTCCAAACAATTTGAAATCAATCATTCGACTCTCCTGAAGATTATCTCCAAGTGGAGAAGATTCCAAACAACTGCCAACTTGTTCAGCCCAGGCCACCCCAGCAAGTTCACCTGAGAGCAGACCGCAAGATGCTGAAAGAAGTCTCGAAGAACCCCAGAATGTCATCACGGGACCTACAGGTAGCTCTTGCCACTGTTGATGTCAAAGTGCACGAGTCTACCGTTAGAAAGAGGCTGCACAAATTTGATCTACATGGGAGGTGTGCCAGGAGGAAACCTTTGCTGTCCAGAAAGAAGATCAGGGCAAGACTAAAGTTTGCCAATGAACACCGAGGCAAAGACCAGCACCTCTGGAACAATGTGCTCTGGACAGATGAGTCAAAGGTAGAGCTATTTGGCCACAGTACCAGAAGACATGTTTGGTGAAAACCAAAGACAGCATTTGACCACAAGAACCTGATACCAACTGTAAAGCATGGTGGTGGAAATATTATGGTTTGGGGCAGCTATGCTGCATCAGGGCCTGGGCAGCTCACCATCATATAATCCACTATGAATTATTCATTGTACCAGAGGGTTCTTGAGGATAATGTGAGGCCATCTGTCAGAAAGTTGAAGCTCAACCGAAGGTGGACCTTGCAACATGACAATGACCTGAAACATACCAGTAAATCCACCAAGGAATGGCTGAAAATAAAGAAATGGAGGGTTCTGGAATGGCGAAGTCAAAGCCCGGATCTAAATCCCATCGAGATGTTGTGGGGGGACTTGAAACGAGCTGTGCATGCAAGAAACCCCTCAAACATCGCACAACTGAAAGAACTTCCCTGCAAATGTCTGCTGCTCTTCTTCTGCTCCAATCGGTTCTTCTGATCATGTGCTTGTTAAAGTGGACATCTCACTGGCCATTCTCAGAGAGCCTCCTCAGCGCCGACGAGTCTGGCATTTCACTCAGGCCGACTGGCACGGTCTGCAAGCAGCCATCAATCAACTGGACTGGTCTCCCATCTCTAATGCCTCTGACATCAATTCTTCCTGGGAATTCTTCCAAAGCAAACTGCTCTCTCTCATGCACAGATTTATCCCATCTCGTCTTCAGTTGTCTTACCCTTCCTCCCGTCCATGGTACACTGAATCTTGTGGTGAGGCAGTTGCCCTGAAACAACTTGCCTTTGCGTCTTGGAAGGCAAATCCAACTGAAGGCAATCTCAGTTCCTTCCACCAAGCTCGAAACAAGTGTGTTTCTACCCTCAGGAGTGCCAGGAAGCACTATCTCTCCACACTCAAGATTGAACTCTCAAACCTGTCTCCTTCCTCCAAATCCTGGTGGCGTCTGGTCAAATCCGTTTCTGGTGTTTGTTCCCCCTCCATCCCCTCCCTTACCTCAAATGGCTACACAGTTGACACCGCACGTGACAAAGCCGAATGCCTCAACTCTGTGTTTGCCTCAAAATCTTGTGTCCCAAACCCATCTCTCTCTGTTCCCACCTTTCCCAGTCGAACCCAACTGCTCCTGGACTCTGTGTCCTTCTCTCCTGACAAGGTGGAGAAGTTTTTATCTAACCTCGACTCTGATTCTGCAACTGGACCAGATGGCATCAGCCCTCGGGTCCTAAAATCCTGCTCTGCCGCTCTATCTCACCCTCTCTCTGTTCTTTTCACCCTCTCTTTTGCTCAAGGTCATCTGCCAGCATCTTGGAAATCAGCAAACATTACCGCTTTACACAAAAAAGGTGCAAAAACAGATCCTTGCAACTACAGACCAATCAGCCTGCTCCCAATTATCAGCAAAGTCATGGAATCCATCATTGCTTCAGATATCAAATCCTTCCTCTTCTCCAATGGCTTGATCTCTGATCATCAATTTGGTTTCAGACCAGGTCATTCTACTCTGGACATGTTGCTTCTGCTGTCTCAACAATGGATGGAGGTCCTCAATGCCAAACAGGAAATCAGAGCTGTCTCACTTGACATATCACGTGCCTTCGATACAGTCTGGCACCCAGCTCTGCTCACCAAACTCACCTCCTATGGTATTCAGGGAAATCTCCACTCATGGCTTGCGGATTTCCTCTCTGGTCGTAGGCAACGTGTGGCCCTGAATGGATTTCTCTCATCTTCCCTTCCTGTTCTGGCTGGAGTTCCCCAAGGCAGTGTTCTGGGCCCTGTGCTATTTCTGGTCTTCATCAATGACCTCTCCGACTCTCTGGAAAATCCTCTCTATCTCTTTGCTGATGACTCCACTATCTGCCGCTCCATTCATCATCCCTCAGATCGGCAGTCTGCAGCCTCCTCACTCTCTGCAGACCTGGACAAAATCACAGACTGGTCAAACAAGTGGAACATGTCTTTCAATCCTGACAAATCTCACACTCTTACAATGTCTCTCCGAAAGGACCGACTGGACAACCCTCCCATCTACTTTCTCAACAATCATCTCCAAGAAGTTCTGTCGCTCAAGCTTTTGGGTCTCACTATCTGCCATGATCTTTCTTGGGAAAACCACATTTCCAAGCTGGCCTCCAAAGCCAGTCGCCGACTGGGCATCCTCCGTCGTGCGAAGTCCTTCCTTGGCACACCTGAGCTCCTCACCACATACAAGGCTTTCATCCGCAGCTCAATGGAATACTGTTCCCCCCTCTGGGCTGGTGCTCCTGCCTCACACCTTGCTCGGCTTCACGCTGTTGAGGCCAAAGCTTTCAGAATCATTGGAATCTCCTGCGATGTAGGCAACTCCGAGGGCCTTTCACTCACTCACCGCAGGCAGGTTGGTGGTCTTTCTGTCTTCTACCGACTCCTCTCCGGCCTTGCTCCCCCAGCTCTCTCTGTGCTCTGTCCCCCCAATATTCCTTCAGGTCGCACAAGATCTGCCTGCAACCCTCTTATGGTTAAACTGCCAAAGTCTAGGCTCTCTGCTCACCTTCACTCTTTCAATTCCCCTTTTCTCCCGCCTCTGGAACAAACTCCCCCACTCCATTCAATCCCACTCCTCCCTCCAGGTCTTTAAAACAGCTGTTCACCACCATCTCTTATCTTCCCCCATCGAAAACCTTGATCTTTTCTACCCCCGGTAATTCACCCCAGAGTCCTTGCAGCGTTCATATGTTTTATTCCTCTCCCACTTCCCCCCAAGTCCTCCCGATGTCCCTGCTCTCAAATGTTGTGTTTGTGTCCTGCCCCCTCTCTCCCCATCTTGTCTGCCGCTTCCCTTGTTTTTTGTGTTTTGTGTGTCGGTTTGTCTTTTTTTGTGATTAATGTTAGCTCTTTCACGAGCCTCGATCTTGTATCCAAAAAAAATAAAAAAAAAATAAAAATAAACTCTGCATGGAGGAGTGGGCAAAAATTTCTCCCAGTCGATGTCAGAGACTGCTCGACAGTAAGAAGAAACGCTTACTTGAGGTTGTTTCTGCCAAAGGGGGCAATACCACCTATTAGAGCCAAGGCTGTACTTACTTTTTCCACATGCGAAATTTCCATTTCTGTTTATTTAAATTATACAATATGGACTACAAAATGTAAATGTTTCATGATATTTGTTATATTATATCACCTTAATCTGTCAATATTGTTGAAATGAAGATCAAATAGCTGTATTTTGAAATATGTTGAAAAAGTCAAAACTTTACATGGGGTATACTTACTTTTTTACGTGACTGTACATCCGTAGCATTATCTCGACATTTGGAAACTGTATCCGCAACTTTCTTATCCATCAACCATCAGCCCACGGGTCCTAAAATCTTGTTCTTCCACTCTTTCACTCCCTCTCTCTGTTCTCTTCACCCTCTCTTTTGCTCAAGGTCATCTGCCGTCTGCTTGGAAATCTGCCAACATTACCGCTTTGCACAAAAAAGGTGCAAAAACAGATCCCAGCAACTACAGACCAATCAGCCTTCTCCCAATTATCAGCAAAGTCATGGAATCCATCATTGCTTCAGATATGAAATCTTTCCTCTTCTCCAATGGCTTGATCTCTGATCATCAATTTGGTTTCAGACCTGGTCACTCTATTGTGGACATGCTGCTTCTGCTTTCTCAACAATGGATGGAGGTCCTCAATGCCAAACAGGAAATTAGAGCTGTCTCCCTTGACATATCACGTGCCTTCGATACGGTCTGGCACCCAGCTCTGCTCACCAAACTCTCCTCTGTTGGTATCCATGGAAATCTCCACGCATGGCTGGCGGACTTCCTCTCTAGTCGTAGTCAACGTGTGGCCCTGAATGGGTTTCTCTCATCTCCTCTTCCTGTTCAGGCTGGAGTTCCCCAAGGCAGTGTTCTGGGCCCTGTGCTTTTTCTGGTCTTCATCAGTGATCTCTCCGACTCTCTGGAAAATCCTCCATCTCTTTGCTGATGACTCCACTATCTGCCACTCCATTCCTCATCCCTTAGATCGGCAGTCTGCAGCCTCCTCACTGTCTGCAGACCTGTACAAAATCACAGACGGGTCAAACAAGTGGAACATGTCTTTCAATCCTGACAAATCTCACTCTTACGATGTCTCTCTGAAAAGACCGACTGGACAACCCTCCCATCCACTTTCTGAATAGTCCTCTCCAAGAAGTTCTGTCACTCAAGCTTTTGGGTCTCACTATCTGCCATGATCTTTCCTGTGAAAACCACATTTCAAATCTGGCCTCCAAAGCCAGTCGCAGAGTGGGCATCCTCCGTCGTGCGAAGTCCTTCCTTGGCACACCTGAACTCCTCACCACATACAAGGCTTTCATCTGCAGCTCAATGGAATACTGCTCTCCCCTCTGGGCTGGGGCTCCTGCCTCACACCTAGCTCGTCTTCACGCTGTTGAAACCAAAGCATTCAGAATCATTGGAATCTCCCGCGATGAAGCTAACTCCAAGGGCCTCTCACTCACTCACCGCAGGCAAGTTGGTGGTCTTTCCGTCTTCTACCGACTCCTCTCTGGCCTTGCCCCCCCCCCAGCTCTCTTTGGGTTCTGTCCCGCAAATATTCCTACAGGTCGCACAAGATCTGCCTGCAACCCTCTTCTGGTTAAACTGCCAAAATCAAGACTCTCTGCTCACCTTCACTCCTTCATTCCTCTTTTCTCCTGCCTCTGGAACAAACTCCCTCACTCTCTTCAATCCCACTCCACCCTCCAGGTCTTTAAAACAGCTGTTCACCACCATCTCTTATCTTCCCCCATCCAAAACCTTGATCTTTTCTATCCCCGTTAATTTCACCCCAAATCCACGTTTTTGAAATACCAACTTCTGTCCTGGAAGTCCTTGGTGTCCTTGTGTTTTTATACTTCTCCCACCCCCCCCCCCTTCCCACGCCTCCTCCCCCCAAGCCCTCTCCCTCCCACACATCTGCCTGCTCTTAAATGTTGTGTGCTCTCAATTGTTTGTGTGCTTCCCTTTCTCTTGTCTTCTGCTCCCTCTTTTTATATATTTTGTTTGTCTGGTTGATTTTTTGTGAAGTAAATGTCAGCTCTTTCACGAGCCTCGATTCAGTATACAAAAAAAGAAGAAAAAAAAAATCTTTGTAAAGGAAATGTTCTCTCCCTATGTTATCATCTTCGTATTCCAGTAAATGAGTGAAGAAGGCTGAAAACTGCACAAGTTCAACACCAAGTGTTTGATCTAGATTATCCTTGTACTCAGCAACCAATTTTGCTCCAGCTGCTTCGATTTCATCGCAGTCCATTGATTCCAGTTTATGCAAGAAACCGAAAAGAGAACAGGTGTTTTCATTGTCTTCAAATCGTTGCTCGAATGAACTCAGAAACTGATCAATTACTGGAAGAAAATTCTGAACTCGAAATTTTCAGACAGTGAGAGTGCAGCTTCTTCTGATCGTCCAGTTGTGGAGGCCCCTGGGCAACTGCCCAGCTTGCCCATTCATAAATCCAGCCCAGTCTCAATCTCTTTGCTGATGACTCCACTCTCTGTCGCTCCATATCTCAACCCTGAGATGGACAGGTGGCATCCTCTTCACTCCCGACGGACTTGGACAAAATCACAAACTGGTCAATCAAGTGGAACATGTCTTTTAATTCTGACAAATCTCTCACTCTCACAAAGTCTCTCCAAAAAGACCATCTGGAAAACCCTCCTATTTACGTTCTCAACAATCCTCTCGAAGAAGATCTGTCACTCAAGCTTTTGGGTCTCACAATCTGCTATGATCTTTCCTGGGAAAACCACTTTTCTTAGATGGCCTCCAAAGACTGTCGCCGACTGGGTATCCTCCAGCGTGTGACGTCCTTCCTTGGCACCTTTGATCGCCTCACCACATACAAAGCTTTCATCCACAGCTTTATGGAGTACTGTTCTCCCTTCTGGGTTGGTGCTCCTTTCCTAACACCTAGCTCGGTTTCACGCTGACGAAACCAGAGCTTTCAGAATCATTGGAATCTCCCGCGATGAAGCTGATTCTGATGGCCTTTCACTCGCTCACCGCAGACTGGTGGTCTTTCTGTTGGTGGTCCTTCTGTCTTCTACCATCTCCTATCTGGCCTAGGTCCCCCAGCACTGTCTGTGCTCTGTCCCCCAAATATTCCTTCAGGACGCACAAGGTCTGCCTGTAATCCTCTTCTGGTAAATCTGCCTAAATCAAGCCTCTCTGCTCACCTTCACTCTTTCATTCCTCTTTTCTCCCGCGTCTGAAACAAACTCCCACACTCTCTTCAATCCCACTCCTCCCTCCAGGTCTTTAAAACTGCTGTTCACCACCATTTCCCCCATCCAAAACTTTGATCTTTTCTACCCCCTTTAAAACACCCCAAATCCACCTCTTTCAATCTCCGACTTCGTTCCTGAAATGCCTCGTCGTGTCAATTTGTTTTATACGTTGTACCATCCCTTCCCTCCCCACCCCCAGCCCTGTCTCTTCCACAGATCTCTGGATGTCCCTGTTCTCTGCTATTGTTTTGCTTGTTTGATTCACTCTCTCTCTCCCCCATCTTGTCTCCCGCTCCCTTCATTATGTTTTATTTGATATGTTTTGCGTTTAATGTTCGCTCTTACACAAGCCTCGATCTTATATACAAAAAAAAGTCAAGCTTCGGTGAGCAGGTCCTGGTGGCCTGACTTGAGATGGATATGGAGGAGCTCTTGGCCCAGGAAGCTGTATGTGAATGTAACATTGTGGGAGAAGGCCCAGGAGGGGAAGCAGGTGAGGTGCCGATAGCGATTGAGGACCCAAGCCTCCCTCCCTCTAAAACCCTCCCTCCCTCCTCCCCAACCCCCCCCCCCCCCACCTCCCACTCCCCCCCCCCCCCCACCTCCCACTCCCCCCCACCTCCCCACTTCCCCACCAGCCCCTGGAAAAGGCAGCACCAATAACACAGAATAGTGGGACACCGTTGCCTTTGACTCGATAATGTTGTTGATTAGTCAACTAATGGCACAGGTGATGATTAAAATGCAGTAGGGACAAGGTGGCTGGCATTAGGCATGACATGGATGCAGGGCAGGTAGAGGTAAAGGTTGATATGAAGGCTATGGGCAATGACGTAGACGCAACACTCGAGGCTGTACTGAGAGAGGTGAGTGAGCATGTGGATGGTGTCCGGAACGAGATGGGAGCAGGTGAGGCTAGAATGGTGGAGATAATTGGGATAAAAGAAGAGGTTAATGGACTTAAACAGGGAGTACAATGACCTGTGGATGAGCAAAAAGAACTGAAGCAGCAAATCAGAAGTAATACAGGATCTAAGGGCAGCTCGAGAAATGCCCTTAGATTCTGTATTTGGACTTGAACACCAGGAAGGATGTAAAAAGAGGATGTTGGCAAGTCAGAAAATAACTTAAAATGGGATATCATGGACAGAAGATAAAATAATAAAATAAAATTAAATTAAAAAATCATAAAAATAACGGACACAGAAGATAAAATAAATGGGACGAAGGATTAGAGACGAAAGAATGGAAAATGAAAGAAATATTGGAAGACACTAAAGTCATCTCAAGCACAAGAAGACAAGCGAGAGGGCAAAGAATGTTGAGGAGTAGATCATGGAATATGTAGAAACAATGTGTGAAGATCGGTATAACACATGACAGGTGCAGGTGGAGAGGATATGAGCGATCAAAGCGGACCACGACGAGGTGAAGCTGTGTGAACTGGAGCAAATTCATGGTGTGAAAGGGTGTGTGCCGAGCTTGGGTGGATGAAAGAAGCTTGGGTTCCTTGGAGTGCCGAGCCTGAGAGTAATGGAATGTGTGGCGTGAGCGTGCAGAGTGGAGTGCATGGACGAGCGAGGGTATGGGTCATGCATCGATTCAGACGGGGGTAACCGTTAGCGTGACTGAGGGGGAGGGGGGGGGGTGGCGGGTCAGGTTACCGAGCGGGAAATATTTTAAATGTTAATATGTTCTCATCCTGTGTGCGGGGGATTAAAAAGAACAGGTTTGTAATCCGTACCGGTCCAAGGGAGGGTACATTTCAAGGCACTCCATGTCACTGTGCGTTAACGGTCCGTGTCGGGCAAAACGCCCGTATGCAAATGATTGAAAAAAAACTTTCCCAAGAAGTGGTGTGCGGCTGAGTGTGCGCGGCACAAATGCTGCCTCCGGCACAAATGGCAAATTCAGCTGCGGGATCTCCGTGGAAAGGCTCATATCTAAAGTTGTGTGTGAACCGTCATAGAGAGACCCATGTGTGTGAATGGAGTGAGATTGACTGTGGAGTGGATCGTGTGAATAAATGGTGTGCGTGAGATGGCTGGTGTGTGTAAGTTGTGTACGCTGGGCCATGAGGCGATTTGGGGATGTACCACGTTGTGGTGAAGTGGTGTGGTTGTGGTGAAGGTTACGGGGCTGCGCATATGTTCGTGACGTATGTGGGTGTTCCGCAGTGCGAGCAGTGGATGTGGAGAACACGTCCGGGTTCCCGTCGGAAATCCGCCGAATGTGAGTGCGAACATTTAAATTCATTGGCAGGTTACAGATGTGCCGCAGAACTTTCCCACAGAGGGGGAATTACATAGGATAGAATATTTAGTGCGGAAGCGGATTAAAAGCTGGAACTCTAGAGCAATCTCTGCTGTTTGAACGTGTTGGGCACCTGAGGAGAAGATGCCTACCTGTTCATGCCATGAAAGGATCACCTGCCGAGATAAATTGTCTTGCCAGGTTTGGCGGTCTCAATCGGTGTCAGTCGTTACTTAACATCCCGTTAGGCCGCGAAGCTAGTTCAGAGGTCGGGGAGAGTCCGAGAAATTCCAGAAAATGTTTTAAATAATTTTTCAATCTTTATTTCATGGAAATTGAATTAAATACTTAAACACTGTTGAATACAAATCGCCGCCTTATTATTTCCACTAACCTTCAGGTTAGCATGCTTCAACAGCGCTTAACATCCGGAATTTTTATTTTTATCAATATTTAACTTCATGATTAGTTCACCTGGAATGATTTTGCTGGGAGCTTATGTGATGGTGCGTCAGCAGTCCCCGTCCATCCGTCCATCCGTCCATTTTTCCATAAACACTTGCAACTTTTTCTCCTCAACCGCTGTTTGAATTGTGACGAAACTTGGCACAAATTGTATTTGTTGCGTTGTCACTAAAGTTTTTCACGGCATTAAAAAATTGGGTCTTCCGGGAGTCAAAGTGGATCCACATTTAACGCCCCCAAAATAGGAATTAGCTTTTGACTCTGAAATTACACAACCTATTTTGATGAAACTCGACCACAACCATCATCACCTTTGATGTACCAATGTTCGTTCATAGCACGTAGAAAATCGAAGTCTAAGGGGCTCAATGGGGGGGGGGGGGGGGGGGGTGTGGGGGGCAAGTGTGTCTAGGTTTGACCCCTCAAAATAGGTATTTATTTTCTTCTCAGAAACTACACATCCAATTCCAATAAAACTTGACCACAACATTCTGTTCATCACCCATGATGTACCAACGTTTTTTCCAGCATTTACAAAAATGTGGTCTAAGGTAGTCTATGGGGGTTCTACCAGTTTTCCTCGAGTCCTCGAAAAGACAGTTTGCAACTGGGGAGTGGAAACGTAAAAAAATTAACTTTGCAGAAGAGATCTTTTTTGTTGAGAAAATATTAATTTTTTGGAAAAGTGTTAAATATTTAGCATTTTGATTTTGACAAAAAAAGAAAAGTGTTGTGTTCTTTCTTTCTGTAGAACAATCCAGAAGTAATAAGGGACAAATAAGGTCCAGGCGGAGCTTGACAGTGAAGAAGAAGCCTTTTTGAAGAAAAAATCACGAAATCAAGACTCACTTCCAATAAAATACAACTGCATGTCTGGGCCTCACAACACCAAGATTAATATTAAATTGAACAAACGCAAAAAGGTTGTTGAAAGGGGAATACGTTATAAGTGTAATGTGTGCAGAATGGATTTTGCTTCAACGAATAACATCAAAATACACATGAGGATCCACACTGGAAAACGGCCCCACAAGTGCTCTGTCTGTGATGAAGGTTTCTTGACACAAAGCAATTTGAAGAAACATATGAGGATCCATTCAGGAGAGCGACCTTACAAATGCTCGATATGTGACAAAGGTTTCTCTCAAAACAGCCATTTGAAATCAAATATGAGGATCCATACAAGAGAGCGACCTTACAAATGCTCGATATGTGATAAAGGTTTCTCTCAAAACAGCCATTTGAAATTACATATAAGGATCCATACAGGAGAGCAACCTTACAAATGCTCGATATGTGATAAAGCTTTCTCTGGAAACAGCAAATTGAAATTGCATATGAGGATGCATACAGGAGAGCAACCTTACAAATGCTCGATATGTGATAAAGCTTTCTCTGGAAACAGCAAATTGAAATTGCATATAAGGATCCATACAGGAGAGCAACCTTACAAATGCTTGATATGTGATAAAGATTTCTCTCAAAACAGCAGTTTGAAATTACATATGAGGATCCATACAGGAGGCCGACCTTACAAATGCTCGATATGCGATCAAGGTTTCTCTCAAAACAGCAGTTTGAAATTACATGTGAGGATCCATAGCGGAGAGCAACCTTACAAATGCTCGATATGTGACAAAGGTTTCTCTCGAAAAGACAGTTTGAAATTACATTTGAGGATCCATACAGGAGAGCTGAAATCTGTAATACCAGGATATGAAAAATGAGATGAAGAGGATTTGGAAATTGAAGAAATCTGAAATTGTACCAGTGATAGTCAGAGCAACAGGGAATCCGGATGATCAAGAAAATCCCAAAGAAGTACTTATATAGCATTCCGGGGAATATCATGACAAAGAATCTACAGCTGTCAGAGGTTCAGTGAGGATTCTGAAATGTGCCCTTGGACCAAAGCTATGAGAACGAAGTTTCAAAAACTGGTTAATGAAAAAGAATCCTTTACCGAAAAAGGAGGTGGGGATTTTGAGTTCTGGGAGAACTTCCTTCCACCTTCGAAATAAAACCGGTCTGTGGAGATAACAACCAACGAGAGCATCCGGACAAATAGACCATGGGCCGAGTCCACTAATTCTGCTTGGTTTTCGAATTCTGCAGTCTGCGTCTGAGAAGTATCTGCATATGTGCTTGATATGTTTAATAAGTGTATATGAACCATTAATGAAGTGTTCCCATGTTCGAAATTTGCACATTAATGAGCAATGGTCAAAAACAAAGAGGAAGTTAAACTCCGTTGGTGAGGACTTCCTTTTCCCTAGCAACGGTTGCATAGATGCTTCTAAATCGAGATTTTGAGCATTGCAATCCTCTGATCATGCAAATGTGTGATTTTGCAAATCATCTGATGTTATCAGATATTATTTTGTGGACTATTTCATGTACATAATTCCAATAGGTGTCAGTTGCTATGGTAAAAATATCCCTAGCAACCAATATTTCACAAACTGCTTATATGCATCAATTGATTCACTAAAAGTATAAATCTGCCCTGTAAATTAGACTAGCCAGGCTCGAAACATACTGGTATACTTTGGGGACTCGTGATCCCACCCCACAACCCCATATTTGTAACTTGGAATACAAAAATGAAGCATTAAAGAAAAAAATATTTCAAAAAAACCGAAATAATTATCACACATATACTTTAATGGGTATTTATATTTGTGTAGCATCCCCACACTACCTTTCTCTATTTTTGTCCTCTTGAGATATACAGACACACAGACACACATAATCACACACATACTTTTACACATATGACACGTGCACATCCATATCATTCTTTTTTATATTCCAAATGATCCTAATTCACTCTTCTTTCTTGTAAATATTTCCTGTTTCCTTCCCCTTTCTCTCCATTTAACACACACACATGCACACATACACACACACACACACACACACACACACACACACACACACACACACACACACATATGCACAGTTGCACACCCATACAGACACACACATGCACTCATTTTAAAAGGCACATTTTTCATAATCTTAATTCATCCTCTCTCTGACTCTCTCTCTCTCCCCCCCCCCCCCCCCCCCTCCCAGCCTCTCTCTCTCATTCTCTCTCAGGCTGTGTGCATCCCTATCTGAAACAGCACTAAATAATGGCAAAAGCCACTCAAACAAACCATTTATGTTCAGTTTATAAACGGCTCGTGTGTTTCACATATTCTCTTTGACATGCATATGATATTGCGTATAACAAGTCTTGATGTAAACAAGTTTGTATGAGGACATGATAGTCTGAATCATTACACAAACATGCAACTCCTCCAATTCCTCTAACTATCGGCAAGTTAGTGCACATTAAGTACTGCACATATAATTTGGTTCAATAATAAATGGGAAAGGATAGATATTGTTCTTGGTGGTGAGGTATTATCACACATACTAATACAGAACGCAACAACCCTTGTATACCCGACTGTGAAGCCAATCATCAAATGCACCTGTCCATACATTTTGCCACGCCACCTGTGATATAATCCTGTTGTTGACATCTTGCTGCGACAGACAATCAGTGACATGGTTCTTTCAACAAATAAATCACCAAAGTGTAAAAGAAAGTCACCAGATAGATATATCGAGTTATGAAAGTAAACCCAAGTCAAGAAAAAATATATATTCCATATTAAATGCCAAGTCTGTACATTCATTTTGTTTTACCCCGCAGTATAAACTGTTCTCGGCGAAAAGAAAACATAGACATAATTTTTAACTATGAAATGCATAATTTCTCAGTCTTACATTCATCTGAAATACAAAATTTTGTATTAATTAATCTTTCATTTTCAAATGGAAATGACCCCATTCTATCGAAAGTGGCAAAACCTTTGTTGTTAAATGAAGAAAAAAGAACAAAAACGCAGAGATTTTTGTTGATACAATAACATAATGCATACCTGTCAATCATATTTGTGCATTCAGTAGCAAAACATCAAAATAAATCAATGACTTCTAGACTCAAGTTATAAAAACCCACAGAGTACAAGGAAGTAATTAAGCATCTTCATCTGATTCCAGAGTGGCAATTTCTTCCTCAATCTGGATGAAGTCAGGAACAGACGCCTGATTTGCACAGACTTTAGATGAACACAAATCAGTACAGGGAAGCTTGTTGAGCAAACACGAGCACCGCCCTCGAGTACATTGTGTCTTCTTGCAAGAGCAATGGGCAAGTTCCATTGCACTTGATGGTGCTGGGGGAAGACCCATCCAGTCTATGGTGAGCAAACCATCATCAATATCCCAACCATTGTTCTTTGATGATGGTATTTCTGGTTTGCTGATAAGGCACATCTTGTGAATGGTGGCTTGGGAGTTTGCTCACAATATGTGCTTGTGCATGAAATCTCTGTTTGAAGGCAAGCTTTTCTCTCCACAGCTCCCAGTCTTGAACATTCTGCATCTTACTTCATTTACATCACGACAGCCCTTCTGCCCATAGAGTTCACAGGTGTATGCTTTGATGTCTTCATGCAAGGATGGCGGTACTGTAAACGTCATGCCAAGCTTTTCAAATGTGGAGCAGTGGTCTTTACTTGATGTGCAGATATTTGCAGATTTTGTTTTACTATTACCATACAAAGCACTCACTGTGTCGCATCCAGTAAAACAATGAAATCCTATCAACGCAGAACAAACTTCCTTCCTGAAATGGTCAATTTTGTGACAGACAACAATTGTGCGTGTATTACTTCCTCTGCCTGTGTGGAAGTAGACCTCTGCATCTATGTCCTTGCAAAATGCCACACATTGTACCAAGACATCGGTGTCTGGACTGATCATGATGATGATGTGATCACTGTTACTTGCAGCGTACGAAGAGTTAAGTAGAAGTCTCGTATCGGCTTCTTGTGTTGAGAACAGACTTGGGATTTGCAAAACTTCCTCATCATTGCTATGCTTTCCAATAAAATGACACTCAATGCCATGTCCAACAATAATTGTGATGTCATCAATCAGCTTCCCCAATCTTGCACCACTGTTTGAACCAAAAAATTGGAGCAGATTTTCCTTGTCACCACAAGATCGAAACTTGGACCATTGTTTTGGAGCCCTGATCAGGAGAAAATATTTCAATGATCTGTGTCCCTCCCTCTGCTCGTCTTCCTCTTTCAGCATTCTTTATGCTGCCAAACATGTATCTGTCCGTAACAAAGTGCACAACTTTGGACTTGTTCATCTTTGTCTGTTTCACAAGGACTTTCAACATTTCATCAGCAAACTGTCCAAATGTTGGCTGTGGTTTGACGACTGATGAGTGCCATCGAATCCCATACCCACATTGAGGCAAATGGGATCTCCTCAACTGATCCCTCCAGGAAGTGCATGAGTTTGTCTTTGTTTGTTTTCGCAGGAGAGCCATCATGGTTTGCCAGTGGTGCAGGAAATGGACGCAATGAATGAACCAGCATCTCTTTTATGTCAACCTTTCTCACTGAACCAACAACAATCAGCCTGCGGACAGTTCCTGTTCAGCTATCAAGACGATTTCTTTACCCTTCACTTTTGTTATGGTGGACTTATCTGTATCCTTGAAAGTCTTCAGCTTCATCTTCGTCATGGTGTCATGAAAACCAATATCATTTGATTGAAGTCTCTTCTGGCAGAATGTTGTGAAGGCAACTTCACCTTTTTCCTTAGCCTCATGAAGGTCTGCAGCGACAAGTCTGATGCAAGCTGACCTGATGTTATGTAAAACAGCTTGTCTCATTCTAGTGAAGGATCAAAAGGGTTGACCATATTTTGAATTGTATCCATGATGTTCTGTATGTCCTTCTCATCACGCTGTTTTCGTGTTCTGTCTAAGTCAACACGGGCCCGACATGAAGTGTCACGACCAACCATCGCCATCTCCTGACAATTTCTCGTAATGGCAGTTCTTTCATATTTTAATAATGTCCATCTGTACACTGCATCCTTCTTGAGTGTGAATCCAGTCAGTCGTCCTTTTGTCTTGGAGTCTCGGTTTGCAGTTTGCTCAATTATTTGGTCACAACCAATTTGAGCAAACCCATGCTTCTGTTGTGTTTGAGCAACAAAATTCCCAGTTTGAAACTCTGCATAGATGTCAGGGTGACTCTGTCTCAAGCAGCACATCTCAAACCAATACGATGTCAGATACCTTGCATTATTGATACTGTCATATTAAAAGAACCAAGGTGGAATGGAACGGATGCTCGACAGGTGAAGGTTCCAACTGGCTTGCCTTGTAGCCCTGATGAATAGAAGCAAGTCATCAACCATTGGAATATATATGCTCCAGAAGTGGAAAGTCTCAATATTCAGGTTGTCCATGATGAAGTTCTCATAGCCACTGACAAACTCCTGAAATTTCTTTGAGTTGACACGGTCGTCAGTCTCCAGCTGGGAATGGCTTCTGCAGGTGAATTGCAAGCTGGGAAGTGACATTTCTATCCTCTTCTGATGCAGTATCCAGGTATGACTGCCATCGGAGTCGTTGCAGTGCTTCACAAAGTAATTTGTGAGATCTTATGCTCCTGTTCTAACGATGGCCACTTATTACTCCCCCGACAGACCCAGTAGCAATCACTTCAGACTCGATGATAATGTCCTGTAAGCCAGCATCAGAATATCGCTTTCCAATAGTCATTAGGCACAACATCATCTTCAATGACTCATTAGGCACAACACTGGCAGCATCATCCATGTTGATGTCTGCTGCTGTGGGTGGCCAGATCAGCTGAGGATTGGCACAAGTTCCATCGGATATTTTGAGCCTTTGAATAAATGGCCTGGTCCATGACTACAACAATCTTACTGAGTCCCAACCCATCTGCTATGGCAAGGCTGCGGCATCGGATCGTGTACCCTGTGTTTAACTGAGTCGAACTGGCATCTATGACAGGTAAGTAGCCAATATTTGTTTGTGTTGGAATAGCACCTCTTTTAAACAATGTGTTGAAACCAGTCCATCCAGGTAAGACACTTTCAGTCGGGTTTGCCATCTTTGTGAGAAAGTATGCACTATCGATTTTCCTTGCAGTTTATTGGACATGGATATGGTTCTCCAAGTCCAGTTGGACATTCTCAGCATATTTCCGGGGCCCTTTCCTTTGACCTGCACGATTGAATTCCATGTTGGTTGATGGTGGCTGCAGGGATCGTTTCGTCATTCTCTGCGCAGATATTGCTTCATCAAGTGAGTCATCAGTGGATACCTGCCTTTGAATTATTATACCATTGGTATTGTGGGTGGTTCCTCTGCCAGATATTTCTTCACCGTAGTCATTGTTATTCCGTGCAATCGTTGCATGGATATTTGGCTGGATATTTGGAGGTATGAAATGCTCTCCTCGCTGAATCTGAAGTTGGGCCAGAGCTGTATTGTGTTCAAGGACCTGGGAAATGGAAGTACAATGTCCCATGCCATTCAACAGCCCGATAAGCTGAGCAGAGCAAGTTATGTGTCCAACCGATATAGCCAACGCAGAGTGCTTCGGCATGAGCCTCCTTCCATTGAATGCAATGTTCATTAAATCCTGGAAAGTTGAAATAATCTTCTTACTTCTATCTTCACCAACGTTTACACATGCAATTTATTGAGGAAGTTCATCGGACGCTCCTGTTGACCATGCCATGACCGTGCTCACATCGGAGGAGAGTGGGAGAGCAACCTCTTCTAACACCTCGTCTGTGGACAAATCTTCCACAATCACTAAATCCCTCTTGTTGTTGCGAGATTATCTCAAAAACTTCAGAAATGGGTTTGTCTTCTGAAGTCGATTCGTAAGATAAAACGATTTGTATCCAATATCTGCCCCCTCTACCTCACATACCCATTTCTTAAATGAAGATAGTAATTTCTTCAAGCGCAGCACTTCACGTTTCTTTGTTATTCTTTCTTCTATGACTGATACACAGAAGTATTTGTATTCTGCCTCATCGAGGTTTTTTTCAAGACCCTCTTCATTCTCTTTCCTATTCAGAAATCTTGTGCAGCTCTGGTAACAAGTTAAATGGTACCTAACTTCTAACGCCACAAGATCCTGTCCAAGTAAATGCAATAAAATGCTCTCGTCTTTGTGCAATTCTGCAGCATTCACCAGCTTACCCACTGTTTCTGTTTCACACTGGATAAGTTTTTCTTTCTTTCCTTTTTCGCTGAAGTGTTCGATGATGTACCTTTCTTTGCTGCAAATGATGCATTGCACTGGCAAAAGGTGAGAAGCCCTAGATGGTACAGCATGTCAGTCAGGTCCTTTCTGTCGGAGAAGTTGAACTTGGGTGCTACTTCCTCACTCTGCTTAGCTTCTTGCTTCTGGATTTCACTGGTTGTAGCAGCTGCATTTGAAAAATAATTAAAGCAACAAAGTGAAAATGGAGGAAATAGCATTGAGATCTAATCAATGAATAGCTTTATGTGACAATATTTTAATTTCATAGATTCTATATGTATATTATAGAGGCCAACACAATGTTATTAATTTTGTGTTTCATTACGCATGATGATACAAATAAAAAGCTTAACCAAGATATACAACATGTATCTTCACATCAACAAGTTAGTGAAGTGGTCATACGTACGTCTGTTTATCAACACACAAGTGCTAAAACGTGGTTAAGTTTTCATCCGATGGGCAGTGAGTGGGCCTATGCAATTTGTAGTGTGCAGGACTGTAGACAAATTGGTTCCAATGTTGGTCTTGTCAGTGAAATGCATAAAACATGCACAGTGATATCCAACTGAGTTCGGAACAACATCGAGAATATGTGGTGCCAAAACAAGCTCCAAATGTAATCATTTGATTTTGTTTTGGTGGCAATTGTACTTTCTCTAGTTCCCAAGCTTTTCCACTCATGAACACTTACAGGAAAGTTTTGCAAACTTATGTCCGAAATAGAAATTAGATTTGTCTGCACATTGGTCCACAACGTGCATGCAGCACGCCATGTTACGATGTCCCAACAACGTGTTCATGCACACACTGTACGATGACTGGGATTGGTTAATTTTGTGGAGCCTGTGTTACAACCGTCATAATTGGTAGAGAAAGGCTTACAGGGACGTCATTATTTCAGAAGAATTGCCTGCTGCAAGGGTCATTGTATCGTCGTTATTACCAGATTTGTGAAAAAAATGTGCTGGTTTTAAAATGGGAACATTCATAAATGTTGTTAGAAATCTTCCAGCTGATTAAAATATTTTAAGTAAAGTACTTCTCTGACGCAGACCGTGGAAAGTAAGAATTTGAGGGCTCGGCCCATGGCCTAAAATGTTATATTTGTGACAAGGATTTTATTTCGAAACGGAGCTTGACCTTCCATGGTGCAACCCACGCTGGAGCGATCACATAAAAGGTGCCACACTGGGTTGTTTGTGCCACCCTTGGAAGCGATCCTCAGCAGTTGGCAAGGTATTCAGTGATCCAGGAAGGAGAAAGCTATCGTGAAAGCATACATCCCTTTGGGCATCTACCTTGAAAGCACAACTCCTCAGAGTACCATCTGTAACTCCTGACAACCAGCCGGCATCCCAAACCCCTTGACGAAAGCCATACAGCTTTCTGTCACCAGAATGTCCACAGCAATGACTGCAAACTGGAGTCAGAAGGCAACAAAAATCTCAAAATTGTAACCCCATCTGCATCCTCAAACTAAGTTTAAATAAAATGACAACTTTTTAAAAATGGAAAACTTGTTAATTTGGTTCTTCATATTCTCATAATATAGAATTGTTGAAAAACTGATGTCAAAAACTTAAATGGAAACAGAACTTAATCTCTCAATCTGATCTTGGATCTCATCGTGTTCCTTTCAAGGCTTTCCTTCGGTTTCCAGTTTGTAATTCTTGTCTCTGTCCTTGCCATGTGTCCAGCCAAATTCCATTTGAGTTTTTTTGATTGTGACCAGTGTTTAGGAATTTTGTTTTTTTATCTGATTTAGTTGTTTTCTTGTCCCTTTTTGGTTTTGCTCATATGACAACTTTCCATTGTTTGAACATCAATTTTTACTCGATCTTTGCGGTAGTCCATGTTTCATTGCCATGTGTGATATGCGGAGAACACCCATGTTGTAAAATTGTTTATCAGAATAAGACTTCCACTTGTGTTTTTCATGAAACTTGTATTTGTGAAGAGTTTCACAATAAAAAGAGGTCCTCAAAGCACAAATGCAGTGTCTGTGTGATTGTGAATATGTAATGGCACATTATGATCAATTTTATTAGTCATTTGAGAGTTTGGAGTTGTCCACATCCCGAGAAGTAAACCTGATTAAACCAGGAATTGTTCACCAAACCACATGAAAGCCTTGCAGAGCACTTACCATCATGACTGCACTTCATGCCATCGATGATTGCTGCCAAGCAGCGAAGTTACACAGGTCTCAATGTGAAGGCCACGCAGCTGGTTTCTCCCACGTTTTTCTCAACATCAATGGAAATGCAATGTTAATGGAGGGAATAGCTTTTAACACAGATGTGAAGAGTTGAAACGAACCCCTACCCCCCCCCCCCCCCCACACACAAAAAAGGTTGAGATTCAAGTCGATGTGGCCAGCATATAACGAACAGTCTAAAAAAAATATGTATATATATTCCAAAAACAGATCCTTGAAACTACAGACCAATGAGCCTGCTCCCAATCATCAGCAAGGTCATATAATCCATAATCACTTCTGACATTAAATCCTTCTTCTTGTCCATTGGCTTAATCTTAGATCATCAATGTGGATTCAGACCAGGCCATTCGACTCTCGACATGCTGCTTCGGCTGTCTCAACAATGGACGGATGTCCTCAACGTCAGACCGGAAATCAGAGCTGCCTCCCTTGACATATCTCATGCCTTCGATAAGGTCGGGCACCCCACACTGCTCACCAATCTCCTCTTGTGGAATCCATGGAAATCTCCATGCATGGCTCACGGATTTTCTCCTGTCGTCGTCAGCGTGTGGTTCTAAATGGAATTCTCTCCTCTTCCTGACCAGGCTGGAGTTGTTCAAGGCAGTGTTCTTGGCCCTGTGCTTTTTCTAATCTTCATCAGTGATCTTTCTGACTCTGTAAAATCTTTATCTTTTTGCTGATGATTCCACCCTCTGCCGTTCCATCTCTCATCCCTTAGATCGACAGTTCTGGCCAAAAAGTAGCCTCTTGCCTCTGCAGACATGGATAAAATTACAAGCTGGTCAAACACATGGAACATGTCTTTCAATCCTGACAAATCTCACACTGTCACCTTGTCTCTCACATCTACTTTCTCAACAATCCTCTAGAAGAAGTTCTGTCGCTCAAGCTTTTGGTTCTCATTATCTGCCGTGATCTTCCTGGGAAAGCCCCAGGTCCAAACTGGCCTCCAAAGCCAGTCGCCAACTGGGCATCCTCCATCCTGTGAAGTCCTTCCTTGGCACCGCTGAGCTGCTCACCACCTACAAAGCTTTCATCTGCATTTTGATGGAGTATTGCTCTCCTCTCTGGGCTGATGCACCTCCTTCATACCTAGTATGGCTTCATGGTGTAGAAACCAAGGCTTTTAGGATTGTTGGTACAGTCGAATCAGCTAAATAGGTTAACGAATAATGTTCTCATTCGATACAACAACAACAGGCATTTTAAGGCCATTTTCCCTGCAAGAGTGGGGTTGGCCTTGCGGTCCCCATGACAATCTTCTCCATTTTGCCCTATTTTCTGCATCTCCCCTTGTTAACCCCCTTGCCCGCATTTCTTCTTCCACCATCTTTCGCCAAGTCTTTCTCGGTCTTCCCCGTCCTCTATTTCTTTCTACATCAATTTCCATCACTCTTCTCAACCAGTCACTTTCATCCTTCCTCAACACATGACCAAACCATCTCAAACTGTTTCTCTTCACAGCATCCATCACAGGCTCTATTCCCATCATCTTTTGCAATTCATCATTTGTCTTCCTCTCTCTCAACAATACTCCACATATCCACCAAACCATTCGCATTTCCAGCCTTCATTGCTGCTCTACGTTCAATGGTCTAATTCGCTAATGGCTAACAAATTAAAACAAAAATTATTTTCACATGATTGAATTTTTCAGAAAATCAATTATGTTTTTGATTTTTCACTAGGTAATGAATTGCTTTCAGAAAATATCAGTCTTCTTATCTCACCCATGAGCTTCAACTTGAAACTTTTACTGCCAGAGTGTAATAAGAATTGCTGCATATGGCATCTGCAAATTCTATTGTCCGTTTTATTTTTCTACTAGAATTTTACAGTTGCTTGCAGGTGTGTAACAGTGCTGATGCAACCAAATCATGCAAATATGTACATGGGCGAGTAAAAATAAAAATAACCAGATGTGATATTATATGGATAGCCCCCACAACTTGGTTTTGAAAGTGTCGAGGGAGGATGAAGTGCTAGGGTCCTCCTCCAGGTGGTTCAAATCCCTGCAGATGTGGGAGAGGAAGGATGAGGCAGATACCTGAATACTGCAGTATCATAAAGCCGAATCCATGTCCTCTGATGTGTGAGGGTGCTCCAGTGAGGCATGCACTTCCTCTGATGTCCACAAAGTCGTAGCGAATGCGGTACATGAAGGCAAGATGGCTTTGGGGTCGTCTACTCTTCAAGGTGGGCCATTGTAGTTCTTCAATCATGGCGGTGACACTGCTGGTGCAATCATAATTACCAGTGGCATACCGAACACCTCTGCACTGAACCATCTCGAGCTTGAAAATTTTCCATGATTGTGAGGATCTCATGCTGTTGCAGCATATTCCATGATTGGTCAGACGGAAGTTGTCAATGTAGTCTTCTTTATTCTACAGTTGCATCGGCTGAAGTTTTGATTCAGGGAGACATTGGTGGAGTTAGATTTTTTTTAAATATATACACAAAGAATTAAGTTAAGCACCCCCCCCCCCCCCGTTTTTGTACAACCTCGCACATTACAAGTTTGTTGTCGTCAAAACAGTGTAATATACCCATGATATTGCTATATTTTCTGGAGAAGTGATATTATGGTCACATAAAAACATAACAATCATGCCGTTTTCAATATTTTATTCTGAATAATTTAAGGTGAAATTTTTTGGGAATTTTAGGCATATTTTCACCTCAATTTAAGTATGGAGCTATAGGTCCATCACGGACAGTGTGGATGACGTTTATGTTTTCTAACGTACAGTCATTGTTCTGAGAAGACCTCTAGCGATCTTTGCGTCAATAACGTGTGTAGGACCCACGTGATCGGATCACTGACTCAACCCTACGTCTCATAGACCCTGTAAGCCGTCGTATGCGTTGCTGTGGCAGGTTGTTCCATTCCCGATGTAATGCACGTTCCAATTCATCCAGATTGGCTATTGGAGGGACCATATTCGCAATTTGTCGTCCCAACATGTCCCAAACGTGCTCGAGGGGGTTCAACCTGCCACAGCAACGCATACGACGGCTTACAGGGTCTATGAGACGTAGGGTTGAGTCAGTGATCCGATCACGTGGGTCCTACACACGTTATTGACGCAAAGATCGCTAGAGGTCTTCTCAGAACAATGACTGTACGTTAGAAAACATAAACGTCATCCACACTGTCCGTGATGGACCTATAGCTCCATACTTAAATTGAGGTGAAAATATGCCTAAAATTCCCAAAAAATTTCACCTTAAATTATTCAGAATAAAATATTGAAAACGGCATGATTGTTATGTTTTTATGTGACCATAATATCACTTCTCCAGAAAATATAGCAATATCATGGGTATATTACACTGTTTTGACAACAACAAACTTGTAATGTGCGAGGTTGTAAAAAAACGGGGGGGGTGCTTAACTTAATTCTTTGTGTATATATACAAAATCGAGGCTCGTGTAAGAGCTAACATAAATCACAAAAAGACAAACTGACACATAAAACATAAGATAAAGGGAGCGGGAGACAATATGGGGATGGAGGGGATAGCACACAAGTACAACAGTTGAGAACAGATACATCAGGAGATCTGTGGATGGGGGAAGGAGATAACTTGGGGGGAGGAGGCACGGGAAAGGGGGGGGGGGGGATCTTCTTCTTTTTTTTCTTTTCTTCTTCTTCTTCTTCTTCTTCTTCTTCCTCATCTTCTTCTTCTTCTTCATTTTCTTTTTCTTTTTCTTTTTCTTTTTCTTTCTTTTTCTTTCTTTTCTTTTCTTTTCTTTTAATTTTTTTTTTTTTTCAATCTTTCTTGACAGTTGCATCCACATGGATGTCGAAATTTAGCTTTGAACCTAGATTTGTTCACAGATCTGTCAAGGGAAGTCAGTGGTCTTATTCCTCAAAGAACACCGGCTCAAAGGTTCATTGAATCGTTTTATTAAAAATATCCACCGAAGAATAATTATTTGACTTATAATTCTCCCAAGGAACACTTTAAGAATCTTAACAAAACTGACTATTTAGACAAACGGGAGAGTGACCAGATATTACAAATTTGACAGGGAAAATCTTTATTTCTTCAAAATCATTTGTCACGCACACATCTGAAATTTGGCGACATTGTTCGAAATAAGAAAAAACAAAAAACGATGTCTTAGATTTTTATTTGAAGTCGAGAGATATGACTTGTCGAATATATAACTCTCCCTCTCAAAAAATTAGAACATTGACTTAGGAGCATTGAAGTGGTGCCCGGAACCATCTTGCACTCTCCTTGGCAGGATTGCTGGTCTTACTTTCTGTCTCACTCAAACTATATCTACCGGGCTAGCTTTAATCTCTCTTTCTTACAAACTAACACCATACACTTTTCATCATACACTTTTCGACTCTTTTATTTAAGGCCTGGTATTGATGAGGGCGAAACAGACCATGCTTGCAGCCTCCAACATGGGAAATAAATAAATAATAAAAACCATTCAAACTGACACTGAAAAAGCTCTGAAATTGGTTTTTAAAAAACATCGTGAGCTATTTTAGTTCGTGTCATTATCCAACGATACAGTGAAAAATATACAAAAACTTGCATTTTTTTCATACTGTCGGTCAAAATCTGACGAACACGATGTTCTCTAAAATGCAATGTTGTGTCTATTTTCAGAGTTGGAGTTTCCCAATAAGTCCATCATAAAATAGGCAGCCCTGTTCCCTGGAGTTGACGGCACTCACGAAATGACCCGGGTAATGAAAAGAAGCTCCTGCCAGGCGATACTGCACTGATCCAATCGTTACCTTTGTACTATATGTTCGAATAGCTGAACAGAGTTTTCCAAATCTAACCAAGTCGTAAATTACTCCCGCCAGGGGGTAATGCATTCGCTCGTGTCCGTGTGTGTGTGTGTGTGTGTTTTTGTGAACGTGAACAAGATATCTGGAACAGTTCTGAACGGATTTGGATGAAAGTTGGTGTGATGATTGCACTTGGGATAAGGAAGAATTGATTCGTTTTTCGTGAAGCTCAGGAAATTATTCCGGATCCAGGAAGTTTTTTTGGGAATTTTTTGGGAATTTGTTTTTCTGTTTTCCTTTAAAAAAACATTTTCTCTGCAATAATTGGACCGATTGAGAGCAAATTTTTACCAAAGGAGGGACTCGGTCTGCAGAATATTGTAATGGTGATTATGACGGCACAGGTCACGTGGTTCCGCCGCCATATTGTTTTGAGTGAAAAACACTAAAATCCTATTTTCTCCAAAATGCCTGAACAGATCGAGGCCAAACTTTTCAGGCAGAATCGCATACCCATGACGAACAAAAAAGTCAGCGAGCATGACGTCATGCATCATATGGTTTCAGAGTTATGACGTTTTTAAGCACAAACATTTAAAACCTAGCTCCTCCCTCATTTGTGATCCAATCCAGGGGAAACTTCAAAAATCTGCTCAGCATTTTTCCTGAGCATATCAGTCTCCTAAAATGCCCTTTTGGAATTTGCGATAGGTCACGTGGTTTGGCAGATATCGTTAATTAAACACAAATAATAAAAACATTTATATCTCTTGAACCACTTCATTGATCGACGTGAAACTTCATACTCTAGTAGAAGTCACGAACAATAACAAGTGTGCAAAATCTGAAGATTATTGGATGTACAGTCTGGAAGCTGGAAGTTGTTATTGTGTGAAGAAGAAGTATTCGACTGTGGACGATTAATTAATTATTTATCACATGTGCAGACATGCAGGCAGCGTTTGACACAATGTCCCGGGTTAATTTGAACCTCAAATAAAATTATAATTCCATTTTTGTCAATGACTGAGGTATATTAACAAACAAATAAAACAGATTTGGCAAAATTCGAACTTTATTTTTAAAGATCGCATATTCACCCAGGGTTGAGATGCTGAAGAAGAAGAAACCTCGCATGGGCTTCCCAGACCAAAAAATAATTCTGGCTCTGCCAGGTTTATTTATCTGCAGGCGATTTTCAGGTTTATTTATTGACAGACTTTGCATTTAATATGGAATTTTTTTTTTGTCTTGACTTGGGTTTACTTTCTTAACTCAGTATATCAATCTGGTGAGTTTCTTTTACACTTTGGTGATTTATTTGTTCAAAGAACCATGTCACTGATTGTCTGTCGCAGCAAGAAGTCAACAACAGGATTATATCACAGGTGGCGTGGCAAAATGTACGGACAGGTGCATTTGATGATTGGCTTCACAGTCGGGTATACAAGGGTTGTTGCATTCTGTATTAGTGGAAAACAACTGCTGCATGTCTCCAAAAGTTATTGCCGCTCCCTCTGGAGATGGTCCGTCAACTCGACAATGCTGTTTGTCATGGAGTGGTGGCTTTACGAAATTACGGCATGAAACAGCATGCTATTGCTTGGCAGTATGGCATCACTCAAAGTCAGGTGTCAAAAATCCCGAAACGAAATGCTCAGAGGGGTGTCCCTACTCCAATACCGAGGCTAGGACGTCCCCGCAGAACCACAAGGAGGGATGATCGCCAGCTGCACCAGTTAGTCCGCAATGGCTGTACCAAGTCAGCTAATCGGCTTAGGGCTGAGTGGCAGCAACTGACGAATGTGCCTGTATCCAGAAGGCTAGTCAACCAACGACTGGTTCAAGCAGGCTATCGTGCCAGGCATCCCCTGAGAAAGCCATGCCTGACCAGACAACACCGCCAGTGCCGATTGCAGTGGGCCAGAGAGCACCGTCAATGGCAGCCAGGACACTGGAATCACGTGATCTTCAGTGACGAGTCTAGATTTCTGGTCTATCGTGAAGATGGCCGCGTCTGAATGTGCAGACAAGTACATGAAGCCTACAACAAAGATTGTATAGTGCCAAGAGTCCAAGCTGGAGGTGGTGGGGTGACCGTTTGGGCTGCTTTTCATGCAGGGGGGGGAAACTGACCTGGTTGTTCTGAATGGAAACCTGAACCAGTTCAAGTACAGGGCCATTCTGGAAGAAACATTGCTTCCATTTGCTCGTGCAGCCTTTCGTGGAAACTTTGTGTTCCAAGATGACAATGCACAGCCTCATCATGCTCGCATGATCCAACACTTTCTTGCTGACCGTGGTGTAGAGCATGTGGATTGGCCTGCCATGTCCCCGGATATGAATCCGATAGAGAACTTGTGGGCAGAATTATCGCGTCAAATCGAACACTTGGACCAGCAGCCGACATCTGTGCGTGAATTGCAGCAGGCTATTGTCACTGCATGGCAAGCGATTCCTGTCCAAACCTTGGCAAATCTCGTGACCAGCATGCCTCAACGTGCACGTGCTCTCCTGAATGCTCGTGGGGGTTACACGAAGTACTGAACTGTAATTTTACTGTCCGTAATCTCAGTCGTAATTTAACTTTTGTTTTTGTTAAAAAAATTTTTGGCTAATGTGCAAAATAAAGAGATACTTCTGGAAAACGTACAGAAGTTTAACACAGTACTGTCCATGACTTGAGTTCGATATCAGTTTACATCACTTTCAAGGATCAATTTATTTGTTTTGAAATGTCAAATGTGGTTTTTGTTTATTTTAAAGGTCACATTAAAAAAATCTAGAATAATTTCAACATAATTCAAATGAACTTTTGGTTCTAGACATGTTGAAAAGTAAGTTCACCCCCACAAAAATAATATTCCATATTAAATGCCAAGTCTGTATATATCTACATATCTGGGCAGTGTCTGTTGTCACTGAACTACTCCCTGAAACTTTTATTTCCGTGCTTGTGAAGTGTTTTTAATAACGTGGTGGTGTTTTTAAATCACGAGGCTGTGAGGTGTTTTTAATTTTGTGGTTGTGAGGTGTTTTTAATTTCGTGTTTCACAGCTGTGAAGTGTTTTTAATTTCGTGTTTCGTGGCTGTGAGGTGTTTTTAATTTCGTGTTTCGTGGCTGTGAAGTGTTTTTAATTTCGTGTTTCGTGGCTGTGAGGTGTTTTTAATTTCGTGCTTCGTGGCTGTGAGGTGTTTTTAATTTCGTGTTTCATGGCTGTGAGGTGTTTTTAATTTCGTGTTTCTTGGCTGTGAAGTTTTTTTAATTACGTGGCTGAGGTGTTTTTAATTTCGTGTTTTGTGGATGTGAGGTGTTTTTAATATCGTGTTTCGTGGCTGTGAATTTTTTTTTAATTTCGTGTTTTGTGGCTGTGAGGTGTTTTTAATTTCGTGTTTCGTGGCTGTGAGGTGTTTTTAATTTCATGTTCTGTGGCTGTGACGTTTTTTTAAATTTCATGTTTTGTGGCTGTGAGGTGTTTTTTAATTTCGTGTTTTGTGGCTGTGAGGTGTTTTTAATTTCATGTTTCGTGGCTGTGAATTTTTTTTTAATTTCGTGTTTTGTGGCTGAGGTGTTTTTAATTTCGTGTTTTGTGGCTGTGACACGTTTTTCATTTCGTGTTTCGTGGCTGTGAGGTGTTTTTAATTTCGTGTTTCGTGACTGTGAGGTGTTTTTAATTTCGTGTTTCTTGGCTGTGAGGTGTTTTTAGTTTTGTGTTTCGTGGCTGTGAGGTGTTTTTAATTTTGTGTTTCGTGGCTGTGAAGTTTTTTTTAATTTCGTGTTTTGTGGCTGTGAGGTGTTTTTAATTTCGTGTTTTGTGGCTGTGAAGTGTTTTTCATTTCGTGTTTCGTGGCTGTGAAGTTTTTTTTAATTTCGTGTTTTGTGGCTGTGAGGTGTTTTTAATTTCGTGTTTCGTGGCTGTGAGGTGTTTTTCATTCCGTGTTTCGTG
>NC_136261.1:436649544-436752044 GCF_964187855.1 Myxine glutinosa | reverse complement strand
TAAAAGCTCATCTCCTCGGGAAATGCCCTGCCGTGGGTTATATAGGCCCCGCCCCTCAACCTTTGCGAACCTCCCCGATCGCTCTTCCTCCGCCCTCTCTAGCCAAACCCCTGGCTCATGGTTGGTCGAGTGGGGCTGGCTCACTCCTCCCCTCTATGACGAGGTGGAGACACGCCTTTCTTCTCTGACCCTGCCTCGTGGTCAATGGCGGTTGAAGAGAAAACCGCCCAAAATGCAGTTGGCAATTGGAAGGGATGTAATTGGCACTGGGAATGGAAGTTTTGGGAGTGGGAATGAAGTTTTGGGAGTGGGAATGAAGGGAATCTATCTCTTTCACTGGTGCAATGGAGTATTTCAATTAATGGGAGACACAGCCTTACCCTAAAACACAGAATAAGATATAACTATCGAACAGGGGTATTCTATGATTAGCTGACGTGTATGCTTGTGGACTAATTATGGGACGCCCTTTTGACCTTTACCCAGCTCCGGAGGCAGGAGGCGCAGACTCAAGCAATATTCATCACCAATTTACAACAATACAACACAATCAAAAAAATACAGTCCTCATATCCGCAACACTGCACCCTCCTCCTCTTAGGCACGGCCCGGGCCTACAACTTTTATTTAGTGTGACACGTAGGTGTAGTTCCCTCTGCTTTTAACCTGACCCTGAGTGCGACAGTTTTTAAAACATAAATAAATGTGTCCCGCTGCTCCATTGCACCCTGCCTAACAGACTTACGCCCACAGTTAACCGAATTGCGGAATTGTCTTCAAACTACACACTGACGGTGGGGATCATTATTTACAATGACTCTGCTTTTATTTACAAGACTAACCCAGGACCTGTAATTGTTCTTTCTGGGGGGGAGACAGTCTGCTCTGCATCGATGCACCATGAAAGCACCCAAAAACGCACCAATACACACCCAAGCACCAATCGGTGCAGTCACCATTGTTCAAGAAAATAAAACCAACAACCCCTAACCCTGCAGGTGATCTATTGCTCTTCGGCTCCCTCTGCTGGTTATTATTATTTGTTCTTCCAGATGTTGTCATTCTTTCATTTCCTTACTGGCAGCCTATTTGCAATAAAGTGTGCCCAATGTGTCCTTTTTATTTTCCTTTATTTATGGCCCACAGGGCCGACTACATGTGGTTCACCTGTGGGGCATCGGTGCCCTGTGGCCAAGGTCCGCCAGCAAGATTTCGGGCCCTCATGGCCGGTTCCAGCAGAGGGGCCATGCCCCAACCCATGGGGTCCATCAGTGGTGCTCGGTCACAGGCATGTGGTCCATAATGTGGTGCATCGATGCAGACAGCTGGTTCTGGGAATTTCAGGCGCACAATGGCCGACCCACGCACACTCCCCTCGGCGCCCAATGGCGCACAGGTCATGTGGGAGACAAAAGAGACAAATGAGCGAGGGGTAAGGTCACAAGGGTACACATCAATAAGGCAATGCAAGGCGAAATGCGTACGGAGGGTGAAGTGAGAAAGCTCGTCCCTACCGTACGTCACCCCCCTGTCACCTACACTACCCTTGCCCTTACCCCATATGTACAAAATCTACACATTACCAATCCGTCGCTACTGTCACGTCTCCCCACATTTCTTCTATACCAAATTCGTCACCACAATCCCTCTAACCAAAATTTGCCATCACCCAATTCATCATCAATCCTCATAAGAAGGAAGAGATGGAACATCAAGCACAATGTCACACCCACGTCATGATGCATCTCACATTCCAAACATTTGCACAGTAAAAAATAATCAAAACATGGCATGGTGTGGAGTACCTGTCACCTCAGGTGAGTGGATGCAGATGGTGCGAGGAGACTTCCTAATCCTAACTATCTATCTATAATTCCAGCAATCTCTGTGTGTCTGTGTGTCTGTGTGTCTGTGTGTCTGTGTGTCTGTGTGTCTGTGTGTCTGTGTGTCTGTGTGTCTGTGACCGCTGTTTCTCGACAACCACGGGTCCGATATACTTGAAACTTGCCAGGTATATTGCTGGGGACCCGAGGATGTGCCTTTTCAAGGTTTCATATTAATCGGACAATTACTTACCGAGCTATGTCCAAAAAACGCTTCAACCAATCAGAGAGCAGCGAGCTATCACGTGTGCCGAACGTGGCGATCAGACTCTGCCTCGGACGGCACATTTGACAGCGTATTCATTTATTTCACGTTGGAAAACTATGTTGCCGTTAAACTATGTTTTAAAACGAATTCAAACTGCGATTAAATTAAAACGATTCATCCTAACTGCGATTTGCGAACTTCCGGACAGTGACGACTTATCTTCCGGCAGCCAATCACAGAACGCTCTGTTGCGTAGGCGTGGCCGATGTGAGACGAGCGGAGCTGAGCGCGTTACGAGCTGACCGCCATTACGGTACGTAATTCGATTTCTTATGCGCATTATTTCTCCCAATTCAGTCAGAGCGAAGGGCGGAAGCGAAGAGTGTTGTTTTTTTTGTTTACGGGCGTACGGGCGGGGTAGAGCGTACGGGTAGCGTTTTTTTTTTTTTTTGGCCACGGAACGGGCACCCACGTACGGGCAATGCCCTAGTCCTCTAAATGACATTAACACACTTTACACTACCCAGGGTCTCTCCCTGCCAATCCATTGGCCATCTTACACTATGGGTTCTAAAAACCAATTCCCATTGACCAAACTGTGGTGCTTCTCAATTTGGGGTCTCACTCCCCCGATTCATCTCCCGGTGCCCTTGCACAATTTCTGGGCTGTGACGTGTAGCTCTCCCAGCAGGTCTACCCACCTGCACACCTCCACCACTGTAGTTGCCACCCGAGCTTACCTAGCTCCTCACCCTAACCTAACTGACTGGGGAAGGCCCCTCCTGGCTCTGTCACCCCACTCGGTGCCCTCTGGCACTGGGCTACCCGGGTCCGTCCTCCGGATCCTCGGGCCCCATCCACAACAACTATACTCGAAGGCAAAAGTTATTGTGACACACAAACAACAAACAGAATCAGTGTTAAACTTTTACTGCCGTGAATGAAATGTTATTACATGGAAAGACAAATGTTTCAAGGTATGGTAACGATCAACAGTCCAAAAGAACAGCGCACCTGGCATATGCAAATGAGCCACAACAGAAGAGGGGGTTCACAAGCAAGTTCACACGGTCAGTAGCGAGTGGGTCCACCTTGTGCATTGATGCAGGCCTGGCACCTTCACCTCATTGAGGCCACTAAACGTCGATGAAAGTCCTGGGGAAGATCATTCCATATCCGAGGAAGGATTTGGCGGAGTTCCTGCAGCGTTGTTGGAGGATTCGGATGACGTCGTAAACGTCGCTCCATTTCATCCCAGACGTGTTCAATGGTTGACAAATCAGGGGATCTTGCGGGCCAGGGTAACACATTAACATTGTTCTGATTAAGATACTGCTGTACAACTCGAGCAACGTGTGGTCTGGCGTTATCGTGTTGAAACATCACTCCAGGGCCGTTCTGTTGCAAAAATGGTAAAGCGGCCATTTGCAAAATCTCGTCTCGGTACCTCACAGCATTCAAGTTCCCCTCAATCACAATCATTGGCGTCCTTGCTGCAGCTGTTATCCCACCCCAGATCATAACGCCCCCACCTCCAAAACGATCCTCTTCCAGAACAGATGGCCTGATGTCGCCATAAGTGCCAAATGGTGTTTCTATGGACGTTGAATCGACGAGCAACGTCACGCTGCGAGGTACCAGACTGAAGCATACCGATAGCTCTCCATCTGTCATTTTCCCTGAGGCGTGGCATGTCGAACTTGTTCCAGAACGATTAATAGAGGTGTTTTTCTGACTTCTGCACTTCTTAAGGCTGCATTGAGTGGAAATGATAAGCGTCTGGTTGTCTGGCCTTTTAAAGTGAACATTGCTGGCCATTTTTCTCGAATATGTCATGCTTCTTTCAAATTTCATGCAATTCGAACAACAACTGCTTGGTTGCGTTTCTTCAACCATTTTAACACACTCTTTCTCTGGTTCAAATCCAAAAATTCATTCACAAGATTATCAATGAAAAAATTCCATGTCACAATAACTTTTGCCTTTGAGTATACTACCGGCTCCCAGAGCCCACCTGCGGCCTCACCTGGCCGACAGCCTCACAGTGGTGGAGTGCCCAAACCAACTACACACACTAACAGGCTACATGCCCAGCCATTTCCACAACACTAATGCACCCATCCAATCACCATTCTTCCACCTGCACCACAGATGCCAATATCCAACCACAATTTACCTATACACTCTACCTAACACTTACACTACCCGCCCCGGGTATTCGTGATGGGGGTCCACTCTTCCCCCATTCACACCTTCGCACCATCCACTCCACTCCATTGTTTCCACCATGCTCACTCCACGACCATCCATTCCAATACTCCATTTATTCCACACTACCATTCTCCATACCTGTTGTTGCACACCTGTGCACTCACACCTGGTGCCCCCTGCACCCTCCTCCTCTTCCTGGACCATTGGGTCAGCACAATACACAATCACCTTCACTCACTCATACACTGCTCCACACACCTGTTCAGTTGCACACCTGTGCAATCACACCTGTTCAATCCTCAACCACACGGCATCATCTCATCTAACTACTCCCCTCTGAAACTTGCGCTTCCCAGTCGCCCCTTTAAACTATTGCGCTCCCACGTCATTATCATCCACTCTACTCTACCTGCGTCCCCACTACAGGTGTCATTGTCACTAACTAACCTTAACGTTACCTAATGTCATCTTCGCTAGATCCCTACACACGACATCCTAACCCACCCGGGCTAGTTTTCAATGCCATACACCCCATAAGCTAGTGCTCCTTTGCCCCCCTCTGTGAGGGATGACAGAGTTGCCATCCCACCACATCGGGGAGGTCCTACTATCAATTTGGCACACCAAATTTCAGCCAATCAAAATTTTGCCAATCATCTGCCAATCACCGTACCAATCATCAAATTTTGCCTTTTTCTAATTTTGGGGCCAAAACACTAACCTCATCACCCGTCTACTTATTAGATCCTCTCGGTGCGCCAATTCACTTTGAAAGCTCGGCTTCGTCCAGCCAAGCAATGAATGCGGGTTGTTTTGTGCCAGCGGCTGGATACGTCCCGCATTCGGGGCAGGGACGGGGGCTTACCCGGGCCGAGATCCCACGCACCACCTCGGCGTGGAGCCATCCAATGTCCCGATATTGACCTGCCGGCACGTCTCAACAAAAAGTGGTCGCCATGACGACCCTTCCTATCAGGCTGCCCGTTCCGCCTAGCGGAGCACGGACGCGGCCGTTCCCAGCGCGGCCCAGCGTGGCTCATGTACGGCGGTCCTTTCGAACCCGCCGTGCTTCGGATCCCCGCTGGTTCTCACGGCACGCTAAGCCCGGCACGCATCGAGGGCCCGATTCGGCTATAAGTCGCTCTTACCGCTAACCCGGTTACCGTCGATGCCTCACCTGCATGCTTACACGCATACGCTACCCCTTTCTTGCTCATACATCCAGCCGTCTCCCTGCTCCTCGTACCTTTCCTTACACACCTCGGTACACTCATTCCGCTCACAGACTTGGTCACACACCTGACCACCGAACACCTTGGCAAACATTCGTCGCTCGCACACCTCACCAACACACCTCTTCGCGCCCCCTCCTCGGTCACCTCCTCTGTGACAATCACAGGTGTGCTCTCACTCGCACACCCAACCACGTGCCTCACGACCAACTCAAGTGTGCATTCCCACACACGCTCTACCATTCCAGGTGTGCATCCTTCCATTCCAGGTGTACATCCTCACTCACCTGTCACAACCAACTCACGCTCCGTGTCACTCTCACTACTCTCACCTCCACTCTCGACAACGCACTCACCCTTACTCTCGACAGCGCACTCTTTTCTCATGCACCCGTCTGTTACACACTTTTCTCGCGCATCCTCTTGCGCACACTCTCCTGTTACTTCCGCCGTAACACTCACCACAGGCGTACACTCTTTCGTTACATCCTCTGTAACACTCATCACAGGCGTGCATGCTTCCGTTACATCCTCTGTAACACTCCTCACTACGCGCTTCCATGTGCTCCCTCGCACACGCGCTACAACCAACTCACTCTCGACAGCGCACTCACTCCTTGGCGTGCACTTTTTCCTCACACACCCCATGGTCGGACATTCTCGCACACCTCATTTTTCGCACACCAGACATGTCGCACACTTCACCAACGGCCTCTCACGAACAACCGGATCCACAACAACCCCCAAGCCGACTGAAGCTCCCCTCACATCATGTACATTTCCGATTATATCACGACTCACCTTGGCACCTCGTCTCCGCACCTCCTTTGCCACCTGCAAACTCTTTATTTGGTTAGTGAGCAGCACATCATGAGTTGAGCACCGACCTTGTACATATTCCTTCACCTCCTCCCATATTTCTCTCTTAGTTTCTGTCCGTCTCTTCTTAATTTCACTCACCTCTTCTTCCACTTCCTCTAATTTTTGCTTCACCGCTTTTATTTCCCGGTGCGTCTCCTCAAGTTCGTCCTCTAAGGCTACCATGACCGTCTCTATGTGCATCCTCACCTGCCGGTCCTTCGTCTCCATTACCTCTGTCACCTCGTCCAACCTCATTGTCAGTCCCTCACGTACCATCTGGCATTGCCTCTGTGTCGCTATTAAGTCATTTTTAATTTCTTTTTGTGTCGCCTTTAACCCTCCTAGTACCACAGTGTTCCTTTGAACCTGCTCCACTAACTCCGTTTGTCCCTCTGTCAGCTGTTCCACCTTCTCCGTCAGATCTTCTATTCCCCCTTGTAACCTCGCCGTATTATTCCTCACCTCTTTCTCGATACGCTTTTCGCCTCGCTTTACCTCCTCGCGTACCCCCGAGACCTCCTCACTTACATCTCGTCGTATCTCCTCTTTCATCTCCTCCCTCTCTTTTGTAGATGCCACCCGCATCTGTTCCAATTCATCCCTCTGAGCATCCAGTTTACTTTCTAACCCGATTTGCACCTCCTCTATCTGGTTCCCCATTCGTTTGATTTCCCGGGCAGATTGTTCCCCTACTTCCCGCAATCTGTCTTCCATCCTATTTTCTAACCCCATTAACCCATTTTCACCTCTTTTATCCCATTGTCTAACCCCTCAAATTTTTTTTAATCCCTTAAAATTATTGTCTAATCCCTCAAATTTGTTTCCTAATCCCTCTATTCTACTCCCTAACCCTCCGATCTGGGCCCCCATGTCCTCCCTCAATTTCTCGCTATTGGACCCCATCCTTTGTTCTAACCGTTGGCTATTGGCCCCCATGTCCTCCCTCAATTTCTCGCTATTGGCCCCCATGTCCTCCCTCAATTTCTCGCTATTCTGGGCCATAAGGGCCTTCATTTGTATATAAAAAAGGTTCAAATCCACCAGCGGCGCTGCTACGGTTGCGGGCGCCGTGGCCATGTGCGAGGTGCCATTTTGCGCGCCCGTAACCTCGTGCGCGAGACCGCCATTTTGTGCACCTGATACTCCCTCAACCACATTGCCATTGCTCTCCTCCTCCCTTTCCCTCCACATACATTTCCCCGAGGTCCTGGGTTACCCCTAACCCGTCTATCTCCCCCACCGACATCCGATCGCCTTGATTGTCCATGGCGCGATCTCAAAATTCGGGTTTTATAAAACAACAAAATTTCGGCAGGTCGTAATTTTGACCACATTTTTTTCTACACGTTTTAAAAATTTGGTTCGGGCCTAGTATCCCACTCCTGACACCAATTGTTATGGGTCGCTGACAAGATGTTACTTTGGGCCGAGCGGATGGTCAACCGCGACCGTTACAGGATCCCGATTAGCCCGGCTCCCCCAACGTTGACCAATCGCGCCACAGTTATTCAATCGGGAAACCTCTAAAGCGACCGAATGTAAAGAGAAAGAGAGAAGAAGACAGAGTACGGAGGAATAGCAGGATTTATTATACACACAAGCAAAAAGAAAGCAGTCACGTTTATTTACAACACATAAGACGCAGGTGACACAGTGCAAATACTAGCTTACCTACAGTCTTAATTAACCCAGGACAGAACAAACAAAAGACAGACTCACGCGGCGAATGATGACAGGAATCGCAGGAGGTGGATGGCTGGAGGTGAACGCTTGGTGGAGCCAACGCGGAGCTTGGTGGAGCTTTGGTGGAGGTGAACGCTTGGTGGAGCCAACGCGGAGCTTGGTGGAGGTGAACGCTTGGTGGAGCCAACGCGGAGCTTGGTGGAGCCTTGGTGGAGGTGAACGCTTGGTGGAGCCAACGCGGAGCTTGGTGGAGCCTTGGTGGAGGTGAATGATTGGTGGAGCCAACACAGAGCTTGGTGGAGCCTTGGTGGAGGTGAACGCTTGGTGGAGCCAATGCGGAGCTTGGTGGAGCCTTGGTGGAGGTGAACGCTTGGTGGAGCCAACGCGGCTGGTGGGGGGTTGGTGTGACGGGTTCTCTCTCCTTCCCTCACAAGCTTCAGGACTCTTTCTCTCTCTTTCTTAGTCCCACCCAGTCCAACAACTTCCTCTCTTGCTGAGTCCAACTCAAGGCCTTCCTGTCTTCTGATCTCCTCCCTCCTCGACTCTGTAAAAGCTCATCTCCTCGGGAAACGCCCTGCCGTGGGTTATATAGGCCCCGCCCCTCAACCTTTGCGAACCTCCCCGATCGCTCTTCCTCCGCCCTCTCTAGCCAAACCCCTGGCTCATGGTTGGTCGAGTGGGGCTGGCTCACTCCTCCCCTCTATGACGAGGTGGAGACACGCCTTTCTTCTCCGACCCTGCCTCGTGGTCAATGGCGGTTGAAGAGAAAACCGCCCAAAATGCAGTTGGCAATTGGAAGGGAGGTAATTGGCACTGGGAATGGAAGTTTTGGGAGTGGGAATGAAGTTTTGGGAGTGGGAATGAAGGGAATCTATCTCTTTCACTGGTGCAATGGAGTATTTCAATTAATGGGAGACACAGCCTTACCCTAAAACACAGAATAAGATATAACTATCGAACAGGGGTATTCTATGATTAGCTGACGTGTATGCTTGTGGACTAATTATGGGATGCCCTTTTGACCTTTACCCAGCTCTGGAGGCAGGAGGCGCAGACTCAAGCAATATTCATCACCAATTTACAACAATACAACACAATCAAAAAAAATACAGTCCTCATATCCGCAACACTATATATATATGCAGTGTCTGTCTTGTGTTGTCTTGTCTTGTGTTGTCACTGAACTACTCCCTCAAACTTTTGTAAAATCGTACTATTCCAACTTTACCCATGGCGGGAGTATGCGCTCTACTGAGTGGCGTTCTAGTTGGAGCTACAACAACTGGAGGATTCTCGTGGACAGATCTGTTGAACTTCCGGATCCCAGAACAGTAACAATACACTCCGGAAACAAAAAATACATCATTGCATGATCGACCTCTGATATGTGAGAGTGTCATAATTACAGAAGCACAAAATATGAAAAGTACGAAGACTATTATCTAGAAAGGGATTACATGTGCTCATGTGGATTCATTTTTTGTTGTCAATCACAAATTTAAAGATTTAAATGATTCCTAAAACATAGATTGTGCCTTTATTGTTCGTTATCAGAACTTACCGAGACGTGACGTTTCCATCTTCATCATTCTCATTGACTTCTTCCAGAAAGTCGTTGGATGGGGTGGCATCTGATGAAAACTTTGCTCCACATCGGCATTGGGGAGATGTTCTCCACCCATTCAGCAGCTCTTGCAGTTCTATTTTCGCTGATGCGCCCTTCTCTGGAATGCTGAAAATCACATGAAACTTCATAAAGGTAGTAAATGTGGTGGCAAACTCGAGACACTTAGTTGGAACAGATGTATGACATTTGTGCATTGTGATGCCAGCAGAACTACCCATGCTACACACGGTAAAAATTCGTGCATCGCGAAACGACGTACATCACTAGTCTTGCAATACACTAAACCACCAGTGGTGGCGCTACACCATACACATTCACATAAATAACTCCCCCTTCCCAGACACTACCAGCAAAGAAAACAACACCTTTAGGCACTAATTTCCTGTAACTGTAACTTGAATTTCCTGTAACTCGTAATTAATTAATCATGTTCTGCTCCCTTGTAGATGTACCCCCGTTGGTGTTTGTTAACTTAAGCGTGTTTTGCTTGGCTCTTAGTTTTTTCCCTTCTACCCCGAACATAATACTCTGTCTAACGTTCTAAATCCCCACCCCCCACCCCCCCAAAAAAAAACAAAAAAACAAAACATTTATTTTCCTTTCTCCACGTGTACTGTTGTCTCATCCTGTATTTTCTATCCAGGTGTGCTGTTCGCCCCACCCCCATTATCTCCTTGCCATCCACCGTTTGCCCTGTTCACGTGACTCGTGGTGGTCCCTCTCGGCTCTCCCCCCGTTGGTATTTTGTGCATACTAGGGCATGCCCGTACGTGGGTGCAATGCCCGTACGTGGGTACGTGGGTACGTGGGTGCGAGTACGGTGACAATCCCCCCTCCCCCTCTATTTACATGAAATGGTTTGGTCCATGAAATGGTTTGGTCCATTCGCAAAGCCAAAGCGAACGGCTTGCGAGTACGGTGACAATCCCCCCCCCCCCCCCCCTCTATTTACATGAAATGGTTTGGTCCAAAGCGAACGGCTTGCGGAGTTTGGTAAAGAAATCGCCATATCGTGCACAAACGCGCAGGAAAGCGAAAGAATCGCAAATTAGTTTTAAAACATAGTTTAACGCCCGAGCGAGTTTAACGCAATCGCAAATCGCATCGCAAAGCGAAAGAATCGCAAATTAGTTTTAATTAGTTTTAAAACATAGTTTAACGCCAACATAGCGCCAACATAGTTTGCCGACGGGAAATAAATGAATACGCTCTCAAATGTGCCGTCCGAGGCAGAGTCTGTTCGCCACGTTCGGCACACGTGATAGCTCGCTGCTCTCTGATTGGTTGAATCGTTTTTTGGACATAGCTCGGTAACTACTTCTGTGATTAATTTAAAACCTTGAAAAGGCACATCCTCGGGTCCCCAGCAATATACCTGGCAAGTTTCAATTATATCGGACCCGTGGTTGTCGAGAAACAGCGGTCACAGACAAACATACATACATACATACATACATACATACACACAGAGATTACTGGAATTATAGATAGATAAGATTGTTCACGGTTCTGTTTAAATATTATTTAAATATGTATAACCTTTCCCCTTCAGTGTTTTACTCAGTGGTATTTTACAACACACTGTTTTTCTTCCTATTTAAAAGGCTTTTCTCAATTTCCTCTCCAACTCAATTCCACTTCAAAAAAAAGAAATTCAATATCTTATACATCTCCCTCACTACATGGTCTAAATTCACATTCATTCCATCCCTCCTCCATCGTTCTGAATCGGATTGCTAACTTGAAAATCACAACAAACCCATTTTGTTTTCAATGTTAGTCTTTCATTGATCATCCACTTTCTAAACTCCCCTCTTGCCCCTCCCATCCAAATCCCCCCCTTGCACCTACACTCCTAAACTCCCCCCTTGCCCCTCCACTCTTAAACTCCTCCCCTTGCCCCTCCACTCCTGAACTCCCCCCTTGCCCTTCCCCTCCTAAACTCCTGCCTTGCCCCTCCCCTCCAAATCCCCCCTTCCCCTCCACTCCTGAACTCCCCCCTTGCCCTTCCCCTCCTAAACTCCCCCCTTGCCCCTCCCCTCCAAATCCCCCCCTCACCCCTACACACCTAAACTCCCCCCTTGCCCCTCCACTTCTAAACTCCCCTCTTGCCCCTCCCATCCAAATCCCCCCTTGCCCCTCCCCTCCTAAACTCCACCCTCACTCCTCCCTTTCAAAACTCCCCCCCAACCCCTCCCATTCAAATCTCCCCCCATCCCATTCCTCTCCAATTCTCCCTCCTCCCCCCTCCTTCTCAAAGCTGCCTCTTCCCCACTTCGTCTCCCTTCTATCTCATACCTCCACCCCCCCAACCTTCTACTTTCCTCTGCCCCCCCTCAAACAACCCCTCACTGTGCCTCATCCCTTCACCATCAAACCTTTCATCCTCCTCATCCTTCCCTTTCTTGGAACTCTTCTGCAATCTCTGACACACTATCAACTGCTCTCCCAACCTCCCCCTCTCATCCTTCATCTTACCCTACTCCTCCCCTCCCCTGTCCTGCACCCGATGCTCCCCCTCTCTCTTCATTAATGGTATGGACCTCAACGTCCAGGGCCTTCGCTCAAACATGACTGATCTCTCCAAACAGGTTGCTTCTGACAATCCAGACATGATCTGCTTAACAGAGACTTTCCTCCTTCAAGATGTCTCTGATTCCTTAATATCTCTTCCTGGTTACTCCCTCCTCCGGTATGATAGACCTGAGCCTCGGCCTGGTGGTGGGGTGGCTATCTTTATCAAAAACTCTCTTCCTCACTCTCCTTGCACTGCCCTCTCTCCTCCTCACCCCCAGGAGTACCTCTGGCTACCGCTTCCCCTCCGCTCCCACCTTTTGTTCATGTGTGTTCTGTACCGTCCCCCAAACAGTGATGACTCCATCTACATTTCATTGTCTGACAACATGGACCAACTTCTATCCACTCATCCCAACTCTCTCTTCCTCATATGTGGTGACTTCAACTGTCATCATGCCGCCTGGTTGGGTGTGGGTTCCTCTCTCACCAGTCATGGCACCTCTGCAAAGGACTTCTGTGACTCACTGGGATTGACACAATCTGTCAATTTCCCGACCCGGATCTCAGCCAATGGAGTATCTTCTCTTCTAGACTTGATTATGACAAACTTCCCTGCTAATGTCTGCTGCTCTTCTTCTGCTCCAATCGGTTCTTCTGATCATGTGCTTGTCAAAGTGGACATCTCTCTGGCAATTCTCAGAGAGCCTCCTCAGCGTCGACGAGTCTGGCATTTCACTCAGGCCGACTGGGACGGTCTTCAAGCAGCCATCAATCGTCTGGATTGGTCTCCCATCTCGACTGCCTCTGACATCAATTCTTCCTGGGAATTCTTCCAAAGCAAACTGATCTCTCTCATGCACAGATTTATCCCATCTCGCCTTCAGTTGTCTTACCCTTCCTCCAGTCCATGGTACACTGAATCTTGTGGTGAGGCAGTTGCCCTGAACAACTTGCCTTTGCCTCTTGGAAGGCTAATCCAACTGAAGGCAATCTCAGTTCCTTCCACCAAGCTCGGAACAAGTGTGTGTCTACCCTCAGGAGTGCCAGGAAGCACTATCTCTCCTCACTCAAGAATGAACTCTCAAACCTGTCTCCTTCCTCCAAATCCTGGTGGCGTCTGGTCAAATCCGTTTCTGGTGTTTGTTCCCCCCTCCAGCCCCTCCCTTACCTCAAATGGCCACACAGTTGACATCGCACGTGACAAAGCCGAATGCCTCAACTGTGTTTGCCTCAAAATCCTTAGTCCCAAACCCATCTCTCTCTGTTCCCACCTTTCCCAGTCGAACCCAACTGCTCCTGGACTCTGTGTCCTTCTCTCCTGACAAGGTGGAGGAGTTTTTGTCAAACCTCGACTCTGATTCTGCAACTGGACCAGACGGCATCAGCCCACGGGTCCTAAAATCCTGCTCTGCCGCTCTATTTCACCCTCTCTCTGTTCTTTTCACCCTATCTTTTGCTCAAGGTCATCTGCCAGCATCCTGGAAATCAGCAAACATTACCGCTTTACACAAAAAGGTGCAAAAACAGATCCTTGCAACTACAGACCAATCAGCCTGCTCCCAATTATCAGCAAAGTCATGGAATCCATCATTGCTTCGGATATGAAATCTTTCCTCTTCTCCAATGGCTTGATCTCTGATCATCAATTTGGTTTCAGACCAGGTCACTCTACTCTGGAAATGCTGCTTCTGCTGTCTCAACAATGGATGGAGGTCCTCAATGCCAAACATGAAATCAGAGCTGTCTCCCTTGACATATCATGTGCCTTCGATACGGTCTGGCACCCAGCTCTGCTCACCAAACTCTCCTCCTAAGGTATCCATGGAAATCTTCATGCATGGCTTGCAGACTTCCTCTCTGGTCATAGTCAACGTGTGGCCCTGAATGGATTTCTCTCATCTCCCCTTCCTGGTCAGGCTGGAGTTCCCCAAGGCAGTGTGCTGGGCCCTGTGCTTTTTATGGTCTTTATGAATGATCTCTCCGACTCTCTGGAAAATCCCCTCTATCTCTTTGCTGATGACTCCACTCTCTGCCGCTCCATTCCTCTTCCCTCAGATTGGCAGTCTGCAGCCTCCTCACTCTCTGAAGACCTGGACAAAATCACAGACTGGTCAAACAAGTGGAACATGTCTTTCAATCCTGACAAATCTCACACTCTTACTATGTCACTCCGAAAAGATCGACTGGACAACCCTCCCATCTACTTTCTCAACAATCCTCTCCAAGAAGTTCTGTCGCTCAAGCTTTTGGGTCTCACTATCTGCCATGATCTTTCTTGGGAAAACCACATTTCCAAGCTGGCCTCCAAAGCCAGTCACCGACTGGGCATCCTCCATCGTGCGAAGTCCTTCCTAGGCACACCTGAGCTCCTCACCACATACAAGGCTTTCATCCGCAGCTCAATGGAATACTGTTCTCCCCTATGGGCTGGTGCTCCTGCCTCACACCTGGCTCGGCTTCACGCTGTTGAATCCAAAGCTTTCAGAATCATTGGAATCTCCCGCGATGAAGCTATCTCTGAGGGCCTTTCACTCACTCACCACAGGCAGGTAGGTGGTCTTTCTGTCTTCTACCGACTCCTCTCCGGCCTTGCTCCCCCAGCTCTCTCTGTGCTCTGTCCCCCAAATATTCCTACAGGTCGCACAAGATCTGCCAGCCACCCTCTGATGGTTAAACTGCCGAAATCTCGGCTCTCTGCTCACCTTCACTCTTTCATTCCTCTTTTCTCCTGCCTCTGGAACAATCTCCCACACGCACTTCAATCACACACCTCCCTCCAGGTCTTTAAAACAGCTGTTCACCACCATCTCTTATCTTCCCCCATCCAAAACCTTGATCTTTTCTACCCCCGCTAATTCACCCCAGATCCACCTTGTTTGAAATTCCAACTTCTTTCCTGGAAGTCCTGGCAGTGTCCATATGTTTTATACCTCTCCCACCCCCCCCCCCCCCTTCCCATGCCTCCTCCCCAAAGCCCTCTCCATCCCACAGTTCTCTCGATGTCTCCATGTCTCTCGGTCCCTGCTCTCAAATGTTGTGTTTGTGTCCTTCCCCCTCTCTCCCCATCTTGTCTACCGCTCCCGATGTTTTTTTTTTGTTTGTTTTTTTTGTATACAAGATCGAGGCTCGTGAAAGAGCGAACATTAATCACACAGAAAGACAAAACAGACACATACAACAAATAACATCGGGAGCGGTAGACAAGATGGGGAGAGAGGGGGAAGGACACAAACACAACATTTGAGAGCAGGGACCGAGAGACATGGAGACATCGAGAGATCTGTGGGAGGGAGAGGGCTTTGGGGGGGAGGCATGTGAAGGGTGGGGGGGGGGGGGGGTGAGAGGTATAAACATATGGACACTGCCAGGACTTCCAGGAAAGAAGTTGGAATTTCAAACAAGGTGGATCTGGGGTGAATTAGTGGGGGTAGAAAAGATCAAGGTTTTGGATGGGGGAAGATAAGAGATGGTGGTGAACAGCTGTTTTAAAGACCTGGAGGGAGGAGAGGGATTGAAGGGAGTGTGGGAGTTTGTTCCAGAGGTGGGAGAAAAGAGGAATGAAAGAGTGAAGGTGAGCAGAGAGCCGAGATTTCGGCAGTTTAACCATCAGAAGGTTGCTGGCAGATCTTGTGCGACCTGTAGGAATATTTGGGGGACAGAGCACAGAGAGAGCTGGGGGAGCAAGGCCGGAGAGGAGTCGGTAGAAGACAGAAAGACCACCTACCTGCCTGCGGTGAGTGAGTGAAAGGCCCTCAGAGATAGCTTCATCGCGGGAGATTCCAACGATTTTGAAAGCTTTGGATTCAACAGCGTGAAGCCGAGCCAGGTGTGAGGCAGGAGCACCAGCCCATAGGGGAGAACAGTATTCCATTGAGCTGCGGATGAAAGCCTTGTATGTGGTGAGGAGCTCAGGTGTGCCGAGGAAGGACTTCGCACGACGGAGGATGCCCAGTCGGCGACTGGCTTTGGAGGCCAGCTTGGAAATGTGGTTTTCCCAAGAAAGATCATGGCAGATAGTGAGACCCAAAAGCTTGAGTGACAGAACTTCTTGGAGAGGATTGTTGAGAAAGTAGATGGGAGGGTTGTCCAGTCGATCTTTTCGGAGAGACATAGTAAGAGAGTGAGATTTGTCAGGATTGAAAGACATGTTCCACTTGTTTGACCAGACTGTGATTTTGTCCAGGTCTTCAGAGAGTGAGGAGGCTGCAGACTGCCGATCTGTGGGAAGAGGAATGGAGCGGCAGAGAGTGGAGTCATCAGCAAAGAGATAGAGAGGATTTTCCAGAGAGTCGGAGAGATCATTGATAAAGACCAGAAAAAGCACAGGGCCCAGCTCACTGCCTTGGGGAACTCCAGCCTGAACAGGAAGGGGAGATGAGAGAAATCCATTCAGGGCCACACGTTGACTACGACCAGAGAGGAAGTCCGCAAGCCATGCATGGAGATTTCCATGGATACCATAGGAGGAGAGTTTGGTGAGCAGAGCTGGGTGCCAGACCGTATTGAAGGCACGTGATATGTCAAGGGAGACAGCTCTGATTTCCTGTTTGGCATTGAGGACCTCCATCCATTGTTGAGACAGCAGAAGCAGCATGTCTAGAGTCGAGTGACCAGGTCTGAAATCAAATTGATGATCAGAGATCAAGCCATTGGAGAAGAGGAAAGATTTCATATCCGAAGCAATGATGGATTCCATGACTTTGCTGATAATTGGGAGCAGGCTGATTGGTCTGTAGTTGCAAGGATGTTTTTGCACCTTTTTTGTGTAAAGCGGTAATGTTAACTGATTTCCAGGATGCTGGCAGATGACCTTGAGCAAAAGATAGGGTGAAAAGAACAGAGAGAGGGTGAGATAGAGCGGCAGAGCAGGATTTTAGGACCCGTGGGCTGATGCCGTCAGGTCCAGTTGCAGAATCAGAGTCGAGGTTTGACAAAAACTCCTCCACCTTGTCAGGAGAGAAGGACACAGAGTCCAGGAGCAGTTGGGTTCGACTGGGAAAGGTGGGAACAGAGAGAGATGGATTTGGGACTAAGGATTTTGAGGCAAACACAGAGTTGAGGCATTCAGCTTTGTCACGTGTGATGTCAACTGTGTGGCCATTTGAGGTAAGGGAGGGGATGGACGGGGAACAAACACCAGAAACGGACTTGACCAGACGCCACCAGGATTTGGAGGAAGTAGACAGGTTTGAGAGTTCATTCTTGAGTGAGGAGAGATAGTGCTTCCTGTCACTCCTGAGGGTAGACACACACTTGTTCCGAGCTTGGTGGAAGGAACTGAGATTGCCTTCAGTTGGATTAGCCTTCCAAGAGGCAAAGGCAAGTTGTTTCAGGGCAACTGCCTCAACACAAGATTCAGTGTACCATGGACGGGAGGAAGGGTAAGACAACTGAAGGCGAGATGGGATAAATCTGTGCATGAGAGAGATCAGTTTGCTTTGGAAGAATTCCCAGGAAGAATTGATGTCAGAGGCAGTGGAGATGGGAGACCAATCCAGACGATTGATGGCTGCTTGAAGACCGTCCCAGTCGGCCTGAATGAAATGCCAGACTCGTCGATGCTGAGGAGGCTCTCTGAGAATGGCCAGAGAGATGTCCACTTTGACAAGCACATGATCAGAAGAACTGATTGGAGCAGAAGAAGAGCAGCAGACATTAGCAGGGAAGTTTGTCATAACCAAGTCTAGAAGAGAAGATACTCCATTGGCTGAGATCCGGGTCGGGAAATTGTCAGATTGTGTCAATCCCAGTGAGTCACAGAAGTCCTTTGCTGAGGTGCCATGACTGGTGAGACAGGAACCCATGCCCAACCAGGTGGCATGATGACAGTTGAAGTCACCACATATGAGGAAGAGAGAGTTGGGATGAGTGGAAAGAAGTTGGTCCATGTTGTCAGACAGTGAAATGTAGATGGAGTCATCACTGTTTGGGGGACGGTACAGAACACATATGAACAAAAGGTGGGAGCGGAGAGGAAGCCATAACCAGAGGTACTCCTGGGGGTGAGGAGGAAAGAGGGCAGTGCAAGGAGAGTGAGGAAGAGAGTTTTTGATAAAGATAGCCACCTCACCACCAGGCCGAGGCTCAGGTCTATCATACCGGAGGAGGGAGTAACCAGGAAGAGATATTAAGGAATCAGAGACATCTTGAAGGAGGAAAGTCTCTGTTAAGCATATCAAGTCTGGATTGTCAGAAGCAACCTGTATGGAGAGATCAGTCAGGTTTGAGCGAAGGCCCCGGATGTTTGAGGTCCATACCGTTAATGAAGAGAGAGGGGGAGCATCGGGTACAGGACAGGGGAGGGGAGGAGTAGGGTAAGATGAAGGATGAGACTGGGAGGTAGGGAGAGCAGTTGATAGTGTGTCAGATATTGCAGAAGAGTTCCAAGAAATTGAAGGATGAGGAGGATGAAAGGTTTGATGGTGAAGGGAAGAGGCACAGTGAGGGGCTGTTTGAGGGGGGGCAGAGGAAAGTAGAAGGTTTGGGGGGGTGGAGGTATGAGATAGAAGGGAGACGAAGTGGGGAGGAGGCAGCTTGGAGGAGGAGGGGGGAGGAGGGAGAATTGGAGAGGAATGGTATGGGGGGAGAATTGAATGGGAGGGGTTGGGGGGGAGTTTTGAAGGGGAGGAGTGAGGGGGGAGTTTATGAGGGGAGGGGCAAGGAGGGAGTTTTGGAGGGAAGGGGCAAGGGGGAAGTTTATAAGTGGAGGGGCAAGGGGGGAGTTTAGGAGTGTAGGGGCAAGGGGGGGATTTGGAGGGAAGGGGCAAGGGGGGAGTTTAGGAGGGGGAGGGCAAGGGGGGGATTTGGAGGGGAGGGGCAAGGGGGGGTTTAGGATGGGAGGGGCAAGGGGGGGGATTTGGATGGGAGGGGCAAGAGGGGAGTTTAGAAAGTGGATGATTAATGAAAGACGAACATTGATAACAAATTGGGTTTGTTGTGATTTTCAAGTTAGCAATCCGATTCAGAACGATGGAGGAGGGATGGAATGAATGTGAATTTAGACCATGTAGTGATGGAGACGTATAAGATATTGAATTTCTTTTTTTTGAAGTGGAATGAGTTGGAGAGGAAATTGAGAAAAGCCTTTTAAATAGGAAGAAAAACAGCGTGTTGTAATATACCACTGAATAAAACACAGAAGGGGAAAGGTTATACATGTTTAAATAATATTTAAACAGAACTGTGAACAATCTTATATGCACAAAAATTCCAGCGGGGGGAGAGCCGAGAGGGACCACCACCAGTCACGTGAACAGGGCAAACGGTGGATGGCAAGGAGTTAATGGGGGCGGGGCGAACAGCACACCTGGACAGAAAATACAGGATGAGACACCAGTACACGTGGAGAAAGGGAAATAAATGTTTGTTTGTTTTTGTTTTTGTTTTGTTTTTGGGGGGGGGCGGTGGAGGGGTGGGGGTTGGGATTTAGAACGTTAGACAGAGTATTATGTTCGGGGTAGAAGGGAAAAAACTAGGAGCCAAGCAAAACACGCTTAAGTTAACAAACACCGACGGGGGTACAACTACAAGGCCACACACGAGGAGCAGAACACGATTAATTAATTACGAGTTACAGGAAATTCAAACCAAAACTCACTACAATCAAACAATATCGCATGGATGATAAAATAACGAGTTGAAATTTGACAATCTATCTGGGGAAATGGGGGAGAAACACGTGGTCGAAGAACGAACGAACGAATAAGAATGAATAAACGAATGAGCACAGAGAAGGTAATGGATTTTTTTTTGTATTTTTGAGTTGAGATTTACACAAGGAAGTAGGCTATGGGGTGAACAGACAGGGAAAACAGAACGAAAGTTATTGGATCACAAAAACGACGGACCGCTGAGAGAAAAACAAAGCCTCAAGGTTGTACAGTGTACACTGTACAGGGCCTCAAGACACGACACGAATTAACACTATTTTCAATACAGGTATGAAAGATCCGCACCGAAAATCTTCGTCGGGACAATAAACGTACATACACCATAAAATAAATACAGTTATAACGAAAATACAATGGGAACAATTACTTAACTTCGATTTCGATGGAGAGCGTGCAGAGCTGCGAATAAACGAACCCTCGCCAGCAAGCAATTATTTGTTTTGTTATTTGTTATTTGTTATTTGTTTTGTGTGTCTGTTTGTCTTTCTGTGTGATTAATGTTCGCTCTTTCACGAGCCTCGATCTTGTATACAAAACATATATATATATATATTGGAGTGATGCTGATCCGATGTAGCAAGTCTGGATGTAATGGGCCCAGAACTGAAGGTGGACTTGCGAGACAAACACACACCATCTGTGATTTACAGTAAGGATGACTCCATTTTCTAATGCTGCTTGCAGACACAACCATTGGTTATTTTCATTATTCATTTCCAGAAGTTTGTCATAGCAACTTACAGCTGATGGCACTCAACAAAAGTGTCGCCAACCAAGCAACTCAGTAGCTTTCACTTCTCCCTATATTGGGTCAAAATATGCAAAAGTCCTTCCGAAAGTGCGAGTCTTCTGCATTTGAGCTTCATCCGTGTGGGCTTTGGACAGCCCTCTCTGTCACAGGTGCTACTCAGCATTGAAAGCAACTGATCACTGATGACCGATGCAAAGAGGTTCCATTCTGAGTTCCACACATTCACTACGGATGCGAGACTTGGACCCTTACCAAGGGCCAGGGATTGATCCTTAACTACTTCGGAACCAAATCTCTTTGGAGAATCCTTGGCTATCGCTGGTGAGACTTTGTGTCCAATGAGTAGTTGCTGAGAGAGACTCAGATGAAATTTGTTTACTCCATGGTCCGTGAGTGTCAACTGCGGCTGTATGGACATGTGGCTCGTTTTCCGGATGCTGATCCAGCTCACCAGATACCCTCAGGCCTCGTGAGTGAAGGGGGCCAACGGGCTGACCGCGTGTCTCTTTGTTTCAGCAGGTTGATCGGCATCTCAAGGAGATAGGGATGGACCAGTTCTCGGCCTGGGGTGTGGCCAGACGGAGGCCCCTGGAGTACAATCAGAGAGTGGATGAGGCGAAGCACTGCCCCGATGCATGCTCCCATACGTAACCGGCCTGTGGGGTGGGGTCCAGCCCGATCGGAAATGTTCGGGTCCTGTTGGCGGTTACGTCGATTATTATTGTTGTTGTTTTTGGAGGGAGTTACATGGCGGTCCTTGTCGATGTAAAAAAACATAGGGGAAAAATCACTGGGGAAAAACCTCGCTCCGAACTCCTGGGGCGGGTAGAAAATGTCAGAAATCACACAAAAAATCTTCCTTGACGACAAGCCTTAAATTCACCTTGATAAAAAAATCTACATTGATCAACAAACCTTAACCAAAATTCAATAACGTTTATACAGCTCCCTTATAAAAACTGCGTTCCCCAGTGGATGCCACAATACCCAACGTTACCTGCAGAGCCATCCCAATTTACCTAATCCAAATTCCCGTGGGCATTGTCCTTCTGGTAGAGTTTAGTGACATGGATCAGTGGACATTCCCCCAAACACTCAGACATAAACCCCAATAATCAAAAGCATTCATTCCAACCTTGCAAATCCATGGCTTAAATGTTATTACACATGTGTGATCCTCAATTAGGCAGCGGGGAGGTACCAAACAACCAAGATGGTGGGGACACTTCAGGCTGTGGTGCCCGCAGTTCAAAAACAAGTCACCCGACTCACGACTTTTTCACCCAGCCCCCTCACCCCCCCCTTCAACTATTCGGTCCCTGACAAACAAACGGCACCCTCTCTGTCGAGGTGGGTTATCCGCACCATCTAGGCTATCTTAGCCTCTCCTGGGTCGCCAAGGGTCTCCCTGCCATTGGTCGCCAAAACAGACCCCCTCCATTGGGTCCCCATTTCCAGACACCACTGGCTGCCAGCGACAAATGACCTCGGGGTGGGGGGGGGGGGGGGCACAGTCACTGCTCCTCCAGAGCTTGATTTGTTCCTGCTGACACACACACACCTTCCCCACCCACAAAATCCAACACGTCATTCCCTCCCCCACTGCCATTCAATTCTCAAACACTGGTAGTGCAAAAATGGTGGTTGTGTTCCAAACTACCATGGCCTGCATACATCTTGTAATCCAAATACACTCTCCAAACACAACTCAACCCTTGACACATAACAAACATCAACTCAACAAGACAATTCTGGTTTCCAAACCGATCCATTTACCAACGATTGGGTCACTCTCGCCCGCTCCCATTCTAATTACCCATGTCCCAATTTCTGAGAAAGAACCGAACACTTGGGACAGTAAACATCAAGGACAGTAAACCTTACCTTAAGTGCAGGTCGTTGCAGGTTGGTCGGGTCCAAGAGTATCATCCACCACTCCTAATTTCCCTTTTTCCCATTGGGCCAATCAATTATCCCCAAATTTCTCTCTTTGTCTGGCTGTACTTGCAAGCATGTGGATCCGTCTTCTCCGGTGACCTCGACTACACGACTACACTTGGCTACGACAGCTCAGTCCCTTACCGTGCGAGGGCTATCAGATAAGTTGAACAGCCGAACCGCCAACATAGGCCCACAAGTGTCAACGGGGATGCGACCCACCATTAATCATTTGGCCCCCTGTGAGGACAACATCTCCTCTGGCGTCTCCACTGTGAGGACAACGTCCAACCTGGCCAATGGGGTGAGCATCTGTTGCCAACTATGCCATTACTGCGGCATCGGAATTGGGAATCACGATCACAGTGTGTGGCACGTCCAGCCAAGCCCCCTGCGCCTCCTCGTCATCCCACATTCTGACCAATTGCAGCCTCTAAGTACCCAACCACATGTGACTTCGCCCAAGGTCTAGTTGACAGTCGTGTTCCACCAGGAAACTCAATCCCAGAAGACATTGGTCGCACATCTCGGCCACCCAAACCACCACATTGACCTCCAGACAGCCCATCTTCATGGCCACAACCCCGCAACCCAATAATGGAGCCGTCGCCCCCTTAGCCAGTTGGAGACTGGGTCCTGCTACCCTATATATTTTGTCCCAGCCTCCAACACTTTGGTCGAGCACACCTGGATCAATAATGGTGCCACTGTGCAGTGGTCAACATGGCCTCACAAAGATAAGAGATAGTGGTGATCAGCTGTTTTAAAGACCTGGGGAGAGGAGAGGGGTTGAAGAGAGTGTGGGAGTTTGTGGGATATTTTGGGGACAGAGCACAGATAGAACAGGGGTGCGAGGCCAGAGAAGAGTCAATAGAAGACAAAAAGACCACCAACCTGTCTGCGGTGAGAGAGAGAGAAAGGCCCTCAGAATCAGCTTCATCGTGGGAGATACCAATGATTCTGAATGCTTTGGTTTCAACCGCGTGAAGCCGAGCAATGTTTGAAGACCCAAAAGTAACTGGGCGTGCCCAGACCCAAAACACCCCAAAGACCCCAAAAAAAACCAAAGACCCCCAAAAAAACAAATATCCAAAACACCCCAAATACCCAAAACACCCCAAATACCCAAAACACCCTGAAGACCCCAAAGACCCTGAAGACCCCAAAGACCCTTAAATACCCAGAAGAATCAAAATACCCCAAAGACTCTTCAAGACTCAGAGTAAACAAAAGCCCCTGAAGACACTGAAGACCCCCAAAAAAACGAAAGACCCAAAAACAACCCAAATACCCAAAATACCCTTAAAGGCCCAGAGGATCCAAAAGACCCTGAAGACCCAAAACACCATGAAGACCCAAAAGACACTGAAATGGTCAAAGATGCCTATCCCTCTGAAACGATGCGTGATGAGGGGCGCGGAGCGTGCCGAGTCACGCTAGTCTTGCTAATAGGCAACAATTTACAGTTGTAAAAATCTCTAATTCTTCATTGAGACCTATCAGCCACGGAGTTCTTCAAGGATATATACTTGGGCCTCTTCTTTACCTTCGCCACAAAAGGTGGATGGATGTTATGTTTTCACCCATGTCTGTCTGTTTGTCTGTCTGTTTGTCTGTCCGTTTGTGAACAATATATCTCAAAAGGTTGTGGACGGATTCGGACAATTTTTTTTTTTTTTTTTTTTGTATTCTGAATCGAGGCTCGTGAAAAAGCTAACATTTACTTCACAAACAAATCAACCAGACAAACAAAATATATAAAAAGAGGGAAATTTGGCAGAGATGTAGTGTATGTGAGAAAGACGAAATTATTAGATGTTGGTGAAGATCAGGATTCGGATCCGGCTACTCTAATTTTTTTAATGAATCATCACCATTGCGAGATATGGCCAAAAACGATACAGAGCAGGATATCTCAAAAAGTTGTGGACTAATTTGGACAAGACTTGGTGGACCGGTTGGGTGTCTGACAAGGACGATTCGATTTGATTTCGGTGAAGATCTGAATATGAATTCGGATATGAGAATTATTTATTTTTAAGTGAATCTTCACCATTGGGAGAGAGGGCCCAAAACGATACATTGTGGGATATCTCAAAAGGTTATGGATGGATTTGGACGAAACTTTTTGGACATGTTGTGTGTGTGCGTGACAATGAAGAATCGATTCAATTTTGATGAAGGTCCAGATCCGGATCCAGCTCGTATAAAATTTTAAGTGATTCTTCACCATTGGGAGATTGGGACAATAACGATACAAAGCAGGATATCTCAAAAAGTTGTGGATGGAAGATTTTGATGAAATGTGATTCCATATTGTGATTTTCTGGTCTACTCTGGGATACAAAACGTAAACTGTTCACCTGGCGAAGGAATGCTCTCCACTGAGTGCCGTTCTAGTTTCCTATTATATGTTAATGCCCTACATACTTGTTTTTCTTCATTATGTTTTTTTTCTTTTTTGCTGATGATACAACGATCATCTATTGCAATCCTTCTCATGGCTCTTTGATCGACATTCTCAATAATGAACTCATTAAGGTTTCTTTCTGGTTTAAATCAAACAAACTCTCTATAAATCCCAATAAAACCAAGCGTATGTTTTTAGGAACTCCACCAAACCTCTGTCTGATACTATTTCCTCTTTCTATACGGACAATGAACCCATTACTTTTGTTCATTCGACGAAATTTCTCGGTGTTCTCCTGGATGACAAACTTTGCTGGTCGAATCATATTTTATCGATTGCTCAGATTATTTTTCGAAACACGAACATTCTGTCTAAACTTCGTACCTTCCTTCCTCCTTACATTTCATTGTCCCTCTATAATACCTGAATCCTCCCTTACCTGAACTATTGTAACATTGTCTGGGAACGCTCCAGTTACAATCAGCTGCACTCACTCTCAGTTATTCAAAATCGCGCTATATCGATCTGCACCTTCTCTCACCCACGTGACCAAACTGCACCTCTTATGACCAAACTCAACACATTCACACTTTGTCACATTCATAAATTACATACAGGGATATTTATGTAAAAACAAAATAATTAACTTCTTCCACAAGTTTTTTCATCTTACTTTACAGTTGTCCATGATATCCACTGTCATTTCACGAGAGATCACAACATAACTTATTCCCACCTTTTACCCGCACACCTTACTCCATGAATTCTCTACGTTATTTTGTGCCACGTGTTTGGAATATAATTGATGGAGTAGTGAAGGCCCCAGTCGTCTGTGAGTCGGTTTAACTCTTCCAATAAACAAAGTTTGATCTTGTATTATTATTTGTTTCCTTTCCACACGTTCATTTCTTATTCACTTTTGCATGTCTCGCCTTATTGTTATTTCATTCTCTTTATTTGTTTATTCTTGTTATTGTTAATCATTGTATTTTTCACGATTTTTCCTTCATTTTTTTTCACCATTCGGTATCCTAATCTAATTTATCGTTTATCATTTATATTGTTAGTCCATCGTCATATCGATACAAGCCTTGGCTTCTGAACATGCCTCCATATTTGCTTCCCTTATACATTATGTTAATTATATCCTAATGAGTTTTTAAAGTTCCGAAGTATTACTTCTGAGAACGATCTTCAAAATGTGTTTCAGGGTCAAACCAGGACGGCTGGGTTCGAATACCGACCCAGGTATAAACTGCCGTGCAGGTGTTTCGCAGGCAGATGATTCATTAATGTGTTCATCTTCGTTCCATGGATGGTTGTAAAGCCGGACGTCCTCTGTGCTCGCATTAATTGGTGAACGTTAAATATCCCACGGTGTCCTTCACGAAGAGCAGGTAACCCACCTGGAGTGTCATTGATAGATCTCGCCCTGAGGGCACCATCTGTTTGTTCACGGTTTTGTCTCCCGATAGGTACCAGGTAAGTATGATTTGTTCATCACAGGACATGATGCGACACCTTCTCAGGATTCCGTCCACGCGTGATGACGCGACCTTTAACTTTGTGACGTCACCAAGCTTGTTGTTGAATCGTTATTTTATCTATCGATTGTTACGTCATCACAATAATCTTTTGTATGCGATTCGTTCGCACAGGTGACATGAAAATACCACAAGGTGTACATCCTGACGTGTACAGAGAATTCTCCTCCGGTAAGTTTGTTGTGAATCAGACAGTTTTGTTTAATTGACTATTTTAATTTATTTAAGCGAACAGTTTGTTATATTGTCGAACAGTTTGTTATCTTGTCGAACAGTTTGTTATCTTGTCGAACAGTTTGTTATCTTCTCGAACAGCAAGGTATCATTCTAATTTCAGTTTAATGAATCACTGGTATGAATGTCTAATGTTTGTCCATTTCATATATTTTCAGGTAACCTGTTGAGGAGGTGACATGTTGGATGATGTACGAACGAGGAAAGGTTACATCACATGTCAGAGGTTACCCCTGAGACGTTACAAAGAGTTACCCTTAAAGGGATCACAGCACTCTACTGTACAGTGGAGAACAGAACTGATGATGCATTTAGTGTGAGGGAAGAATTGAATGATGAAGAAGAGCAATCTCTTGAGAAGCTGCCTGGATGTCAAGTCACATGTGGAAATTGTGAAATAGTGAAATCATGACGTGTCCAACACATGTGACAAAAATGCAGCAACGAACTCTGAGATCATCAGGTGTAGATCCACCTTGGGTCATCCGGTACTAAATCCATAGACCATATATATCAGTGCTTCGTTTGTGTGAAGGAATGAGATCGCACAGGTGAACATCAACTACTACCTGTGAGTACAAAGGATCGACACAATGTCATATGGGAGCAAGAAAGGGTACTCAGTGATGATGATATGGTACACCGTGTCCAGGTATATGGTGACAATTGTGCTGACGTGATTGATAATGAGTTCAGGTTCCAAAGTCCTGTTTGTGTACAAATATGACAGTCTCACCTGCAGATGAAACACACCTGTGATCCAGTACATGATGATGCTCTGCAATGGTTCACCTCTTACAAAGATGGTAACTTATCTGAAGATCCGAACAGTATCATCTTTCTGAGTTCACTTCACCACAAATACAGGTGCTGGTTGTCCGTACCTGGTATAGTGAATACCACTTTATACAGGTGCTCCATTCTCAAAAAGGAATGAAGAATACAATGCAGACCGTGGATCAAAGATCATGATAGTCCCACAAAAAGGTAAATCTTCTATAATTTGTTCATCAGGTATGTCAACAGGTTATCTTCTATCAAAGGTTACCTGCCTGAAGAAACGTGCAGAGGAGAGTGGTGACGAATCCACACCACAGGTGATCATCCTGAAAAGAACGTTATCTTCCACCATTCTGCTAAATCATTCCGGAATGATGTGAAGGACACCTCTGAGAAACTGAGAAGAAGAAGAATCGAGAGGGTGATCCATCGCTGTTTATTCATCGCGATGATTCTGCACCTGAATGTGTACCTGTGTCACTCTACAATCACGTGACCTGGATGGTGACTGATGCAACTCCAGAGATTTTTTTTTTTTTTTTTTTTTTTGTATACTGAATCGAGGCTCGTGAAAGAGCTAACATTTATTTCACAAACAAACAAACAAAACAAACCAGACAAACAAAATATACAAAAAGAGGGAGCGGAACACAAGATGGGGAGAGAAGGGGAAGCACACAACCACAACATTTGAGAGCAGGGAGAAGTGTGGGAGGGAGAGGGCTTGGGGGCAGGAGGCGTGGGAGGGGGGGGGGAGAGGTATAAAACACAAGGGGACCGAAATTCGCGGGGGTAGAAAAGATCAAGGTTTTGGATGGGGGAGGATAAGAGATGGTGGTGAACAGCTGTTTTAAAGACCTGGAGGGTGGACTGGGATTGAAGAGAGTGAGGGAGTTTGTTCCAGAGGTGGGAGAAAAGAGGAATGAAGGAGTGAAGGTGAGCAGAAAGTCTTGATTTTGGCAGTTTAACCATAAGAGGGTTGCAGGCAGATTTTGTGCGACCTGTAGGAATATTTGGGGGACAGAGCCCAGAGAGGGCTGGGGGGGCAAGGCCAGAGAGGAGACGGTAGAAGACGGAAAGACCACCAACCTGCTTGCGGTGAGTGAGTGAAAGGCCCTTGGAGTTAGCTTCATCGCGGGAGATTCCAATGATTCTGAACGCTTTGGTTTCAACAGCGTGAAGACGGGCTAGGTGTGAGGCAGGAGCACCAGACCAGAGGGGAGAGCAGTATTCCATAAGAGCTGCAGATGAAAGCCTTGTATGTGGTGAGGAGCTCAGGTGTGCCAAGGAAGGACTTTGCACGACGGAGGATGCCCAGTCGGCGACTGGCTATGGAGGCCAGATTTGAAATGTGGTTTTCCCAGGAAAGATCATGGCAAATAGTGAGACCCAAAAGCTTGAGTGACAGAACTTCTTGGAGAGGATTATTCAGAAAGTGGGTGGGAGGGTTTTCCAGTCGGTCTTTTCGGAGAGACATCGTAAGAGTGTGAGATTTATCAGGATTGAAAGACATGTTCCATTTGTTTGCCCAGTCTGTGATTTTGTCCAGGTCTGCAGAGAGTGAGGAGGCTGCAGACTGCCGATCTGAGGGATGAGGAATGAAGCGACAGAGAGTAGAGTCGTCAGCAAAGCGATAGAGAGGATTTTCAAGAGAGTCAGAGAGATCATTGATGAAGACCAGAAAAAGCACAGGGCCCAGAACACTACCTTGGGGAACTCCAGCCTGAACAGGAAGAGGAGATGAGAGAAACCCATTCAGGGCCACACGTTGACTACGACCAGAGAGCAAGTCCGCCAGCCATGCGTGGAGATTTCCATGGATACCAAAGGAGGAGTGTTTGGTGAGCAGAGCAGGGTGCCAGACCGTATCGAAGGCACGTGAAATGTCAAGGGAGACAGCTCTAATTTCCTATTTGGCGTTGAGGACCTCCATCCATTGTTGAGAAAGCAGAAGCAGCATGTCCAGAGTAGAGTGACCAGGTCTGAAACCAAATTGATGATCAGAGGTCAAGCCATTGGAGAAGAGGAAAGATTTCATATCTGAAGCAATGATGGATTCCATGACTTTGCTGATAATTGGGAGAAGGCTGATTGGTCTGTAGTTGCTGGGATCTGTTTTTGCACCTTTTTTGTGCAAAGCGGTGATGTTGGCTGATTTCCAAGCAGATGGCAGATGACCTTGAGCAAAAGAGAGGGTGAAGAGAACAGAGAGAGGGAGTGAAAGAGCGGAAGAACATGATTTTAGGACCCGTGGGCTGATGCCGTCAGGACCAGTTGGAGAATCAGAGTCGAGGGTTGACAGAAACTTTTCCACCTTGTCAGGAGGAAAGGACACAGAGTCCAGGAGCAGCTGGGTACGACTGGGTATGGTGGGTACAGTGAGGGATGGGTTTGGGACACAAGATTTAGAGGCAAACACAGAGTTGAGGCATTCAGCTTTTTCACGTGCGGAGTCAGTCGTTAAGCCATTTGAGGTGAGGGAGGGGATGGAGGGGGAACAAACACCAGAAACAGATTTGACCAGACGCCACCAGGATTTGGAAGAGGGAGACAGATAAGAGAGTTCGGTCTTGAGAACGGTGAGATATTGTTTACTGGCTCTCCTAAGGGTGGACACACACTTGTTTCGGGCTTTGTGAAAGGAAATGAGATTTCCTTCCGTTGGATTTGCTTTCCAGGAGACGAAAGCAAGTTGTTTCAGGGCAACAGCCTCACCACAAGATTCCGTGTACCATGGACGGGAGGAAGGGTATGACAACTGAAGACGAGATGGAATAAATCTGTGCATGAGAGAGAGCAATTTACTTTGAAAGAATTCCCAGGATGAGTTGGTGTCAGAGGCGGTAGAGATGGGAGACCAGTCCAGATGATTGATGGCTGCTTGAAGACCGTGCCAGTGGGCCTGAGTGAAATGCCAGACTCATCGACGCTGAGGAGGCTCTCCGAGAATGGTCAGAGAGATGTCCACTTTGACAAGCACATGATCAGATGAGCCGATTGGAGCAGAAGAAGAGCAGCAGACATTTTCAGGGAAGTTTGTCATAACCAAGTCCAGAAGAGAAGATGCTCCGTTGACTGAGATCCGGGTCGGGAAATTGACAGATTGTGTCAGTCCCAGTGAGTCGCAGAAGACCTTTGCGAAGAGCCATGGCTGGTGAGAGAGGTACCCACACCCAGCCAACTGGCATGGTGACAATTGAAATCACCACATATGAGGAAGAGAGAGTTGGGATGGGTAGATAGAAGTTGGTCCATATTATCAGACAGCGAGATGTAGATGGAGTCATCACTGTTTGGTGGACGGTACATCACACATATGAACAAAAGGTGGGAGCGAAGGGGAAGCCGTAGCCAAAGGTATTCCTGGGGGTGAGGTGGAGAGAGGGCAGTGGAGGGCGAGTGAGGAAGAGAGTTTTTTTATAAAGATAGCAACCCCACCTCCAGGACGAGGCTCAGGTCTATCATACCTGAGGAGGGTGTAACCTGGGAGTGATACCAAGGCATCAGATACATCATGAAGGAGGAAAGTTTCTGTTAAGCAGATCACATCTGGTTTGTCAGAAGCAACCATAAACCAAAGAGATGAATGAGTCAGGCTTAAAATTGCAACCGTTAGAGAGAAATCGGGAAAAGGTGCTCAATATGGGTCAAGGTATTTGTGCACCTGTAGCAGGTATCCCTACGAGCAATTCACACCTTAAAACAAACCAGGAGTAAAGAAGAGGTTAAAATATTGAACCGTTTTATCAATATCGTCAGGTATCAACGAGCCAGAGATGCATCGCTTCCATGTCACGGACTCGTGAGGAGGACCAGGTTCAAGGTGAGCTCTTGATTCCCACAAACCTTAAAGGTGGAAAATTCACTCAAAGTGCCATTGATAACCTGGACTTCCATGAACACATACGGGAAGGTACAACAACTCGTGGCAATACCCACAACATCTATCAACATTCAGGTAACGATGACGAGGTATTGAAAGTTGTTACATCAGGACCATAAACCAAAACACCTGGTGAGCTCCATAGGCTATGAGCCGAGGGGTCGACCATGCTCAATCAGAGGGAGGATGGCTAACAGTTATTTTTGGCAAGGCCAAGGTCCCTAGTGCTGAAAAAAATGTGATAGCAGTGTGAAACTCTTAGCCGTATCTGTGTTATCATCACATTTGTCAGATCACCCATTTATCGCTTTTCGGGTCATTTTTCCCGCTTAAGATTTAGGGGGTGGGGTTAGTTTTTTGGCTCTCAAATAATATCACGTGTATATATCAGCTAGTGTGGTATATCAAGTAAAAGGTTATTGAATTACCTTTCAAATGATGTATAGAAAGTGCCTGTGTGATCTATAGTAACCTCTTTATAATGATTATTAAAACATAATTATTTCCACCAACTCTCAAAACTTCATTACAAAATCCCCAATTTTAGGAACAAAAATAGGCAAAAATCAAAAGATATGTAAAAGCTATGTTTCGATTTGAGACACACATACAGTATAATTAGAGTCAATATCCTCACACATATGATCATGATGTGCTATGAAATTCAATGCAATATGTGTAGACATGCTAATACGAATGTTGTCATCAATGTCAATATTTTCATTATATTTTAGGTGATTTGCAACCATGACAGCGGTGCACGACATCTAATGTATTTCTCTTTGTAGATTTGTTGGTGCAGAATACATTTTTAAGCAACTATAGCAACTGATGCTAATTTGTAGTAGTGGTGGTGGTGGTGGTCTCATTCGATATTATGTGTCTTTCCAGGTGAGACGGTGGTGGTGATATTGGTGGTGGTGAAACAGAGTGTACCGCAGATAGACAATTGAACAAATACTTGCAATGGAGATTGCGATCACTCAGAAAGTTCCCAAGGACGTTTGTATCATTCATAAGCTATCGTTAGATGTCAAACCAGAAGATCCGCTCATAAGCCCTCAAACATTCGATTCGTGGACTACATTGCTGGATGCGGCCACAATACGGAACCATGCACCCATTCTCGACCTTGCTCAGTCGCTGCCAGAGAAGGAGATTCCCCGAGTATTCTACCACAGGCAGTGCAGGAGCGTGTTCACCATGAAGCGAGATTTGGAAGCACTGAAACGAAAAGCTGGATCCAATTTAACCGACGATGCTGCTGCAACATGTTCAGCGAGCAAGAGACAAGCCAGAAGGGCATCTTCGGAATCACGCATCTATGAACCGGATTGTATATTCTGTGGAAAGACCAGGTGGTGCAAGGGAACGTCATCCCGTGAAAAGTTGAGCAAGGCTGTTGATCCGAGAGCAGATGAAACACTGCGAAACAGCGCCGTGCGTAAATGTGACACGAAAATCATGGCTGCCACAAGTAGAGACATTGTGGCAGCTGAAGCACGATACCATTTCTCTTGCTACAGAAGTTACACGAGACCAAGCACTAAAGATGCACATGACAGAAACACGGCCGCCACAAACGAATCTGACTACACTGAAGAAGAAGCATACAATGAGTTGCTAGTATACATCCGGAACCATATAATCCCGAATAAGGAAATTGTTAGGATGACAACGCTGGTAGAGCACCTACAATCGATAATGACATCAAGAGGGTTGCATGGGATAAGAACTGCTACAAGAAAAAACCTCGCACAGAAACTGGAAACTGATCTTGGAAATAGCGTTCACATCTTTCAAGACAACAGTGGAAAACTGATTGTCGTACCTGATAATGTAACACTACAAGATGCTGTCAAAGAAATACAAACACTTAAACAACAACTGAGCATTTGGAAAGGGAAATCATCAAACATGTCCAAAGTCATTGATCAGACATCGACACACATCAGATCGATGATAAGGAAGGATAACAAACCAACTCCATGGCCCTATCATCCAGCCGACGTCGACAATGACTCTTTCGTCGTTCCCGTCTATCTCCAGCGCTTTATGCTTGGCCTCTTGACTGGAGATCCGGAAAACGAGCTTCCATCAAACAGGGTCATCATGCTGATGCAATCTTTCAGCCAGGACATTATCTATGCAGTGAGCTGTGGACAACAAAAGCCTCCGAAACACATGTTGCTCCCATATGCAGTTAAGACTCTCACAGGGAACGTAGAACTAATTCGCACATTGAACCATCTTGGACATGCAATATCCTACACTCAACTGGAGGAAAATGACACTGCACTATGTCTTCAAAAACTTGCAGCAAACTTAAATGAGCAAACAGTCCTACCAAGCAGCATCCAGCCGTATGTATTCACAAACTTGGCATGGGATAACATTGATAGACTGGAAGAGACGCTGACCGGGAAAGGAACAACACATCGAGTCAATGGCATTGCAGTGCAGGCCAAAATGTATGGACCACACCTTCCAAAGGAGCCACTTCCGAAGATCGAGAAGCTCAAGCAAAGAACAGTCTGCATAACAGAAGAAACATTGCCTGTCTACATTGCAGGTGAACGTGTTGGGCCTCATCCACTACAAACATTATCAACAGCTGCAGCGGAAAACAAGATGGCTATGGAAGTTGCTCAAATCAAGAATCTTCTTTGGGTCATTGCCCGTCAGGTGGACCCAGTAACACAAAAAACACCAAGTTGGACAGGATTCAACATCACCGTCAGGGCATCTATCAGCGTCTCTCAGGATATTGTTAGATATATGCCTACAATAAATGCACCAGCTACAGAGATGTCCACAGTCGCAGAAATCTTGAAGCAGTCTGAAAGCGTCCGACAGATCCTACACTTGCAGGACATCGTCGTCGTCATGGATCAGGCCCTGTATGCTAAGGCTGCCGAGATCGTCTGGAAACACACAGACACATATGCTAACATCGTACTTCGCCTCGGCACGTTCCACACAATCTGCAATGTGATGTCGATTCTTGGTGCTCGTTTCCAAGATGCTGGTCTTAGAGACTTTTGCATCGAAACAGGAATCGTCGCAGAAGGCTCACTCAATCGGGTTATGGAGGGGAAGATGTACAACCGAGCAGTCCGTGTACATAAGAGCATCTACGAAGCATTCATGAGGCTTGCGTGGATTGAATTTCTCCCTTGGTTGGAAAAGATGCGACGACAAGGAAATAAAACGAAGGCGTGAATAAAGATGGAAAAGATTTTGTGATGAAGTTTTGAGAGTTGGTGGAAATAATTATGTTTTAATAATCATTATAAAGAGGTTACTATAGATCACACAGGCACTTTCTCTACATCATTTGAAAGGTAATTCAATAACCTTTTACCTGATATACCACACTAGCTGATATATACACGTGATATTATTTGAGAGCCAAAAAACTAACCCCACCCCCTAAATCTTAAGCGGGAAAAATGACCCGAAAAGCGATAAATGGGTGATCTGACAAATGTGATGATAACACAGATACGGCTAAGAGTTTCACACTGCTATCACATTTTTTTCAGCACTAGGGACCTTGGCCTTGCCAAAAATAACTGTTAGCCATCCTCCCTCTGATTGAGCATAATGTCGAAAATTTGAGGGTCTGGCTCATAGCCTACCATGGGCAGGAATTCAGCACTTCCAGACGAAGGTGAGTGGTCTAAACTTGAGCGATCGACAGCAAAGTCGTTCATTGTGCGGCCGGAAACTTGTACAAGAACCAAGAGCGACAAATGTGTCTTGTGTCCATCAAAATGGTCCTCGTACTAAAAAGGTGTGTGGAAGCTGAAAGAGCTGGCAGGTGGGAACAGCACCTTGAGGTATAAACATGCTGCCACACCTGATATCTACTGCACACAGTAAACACGTGGCAGGTATCCCACAATACCTGATGGTGATGAAGAAGAATCCACCCCCAGATATAGGTGCAAAATTCCAACAGGTACATTTCACTGAGTGAAACCAGCGGTAAGTTCAATGGTGTTTGGACTGACGAGGCTTCAGAACAGAACCAGGTATGGTGTTTAATCATGGATTCTTCTTCTTCTTTTGAATGCGGCACAAGGTGTCGGGGTAGCGTCATTGACTGAGTGCAAGGACCTCTGCAGGTTACGGTGGATTTGTTCTGTAATTTGTTCAGGATGCCGGCGATAGCTCACCTGCTCTTCACGAAGGACACCTTTGGATCTTTACCGTTCAACAACTATTGTCGGGAGACGGGATTCCCGTCTAACGTTCATCCGAGGGACGGCACTTGCATTGATGGATCATCCCACCTGTGAAACACCGGGTGAGCCCCTACCGCACATTTATGGATCATCCTACCTGTGAAACACTGGGATGAGCCCCTACCGCACATTGATGTTTCATCCAACCTGTTAAACACCGTGATGAGCCCCTACCGCACATTGATGGATCATCCTACCTGTGAAACACCGGGATGAGCCCCCACCGCACATTGATGGATCATCCTACCTGTGAAACACCGTGATGAGCCCCCTACCGTGCATTGATGGATCATCCTACCTGTGAAACACCATGATGAGCCCCTACCGCGCATTGATGGATCATCCTGCCTGTGAAACACCGGGATGAGCCCAATAACGCGCATTGATGGATCATCCTACCTGTGAAACACCGGGCTGAGCCCCCTACCGCACATTGATGGATCATCCAACCTGTGAAACACCGTGATGAGCCCCCTACCGCACATTGGTGGATCACCCTACCTGTGAAACACCCTTGTTTTCAATTCCACTGCACATTGTTCCCGATTGTGACATCACAAAGCACGTTTCGTACATGTTTTATCGCAGGTTTTTCACTCACGATACAAACGTAATACCTGGGAAGATTCGTCATTCAGGTTGTAATATCAACATTCAATGGCGTCGACGTGTAAAATTAAAAAGAGAAGTGAATTGGTGAATGTTTAACATGAAGGTGTTTACCTGTTCTTTGTTTAAATATCCAGGTATAGCGAGATCGAAGTCCCCACTACCAAGAGTTGTCGGGTCGAGTTTCCCCCAATTGGAGAAATTCGAGAGTGAACCCCAACCTGCCCCTCCCGGAGTGCAATGTCGCCCTGAGGGCAGCACCTGTATGATCACGGTTTACCTCCCGCCAGGTGAATATGAATTGTTAATGACAGTTAAGTACATGATGCGACGCCTTCTCTGGAATTTGCATTCACGTGATGACGCTAAATTAACTTAGTGACGTCACTACACTGGTGATGAAATGGTGATTTTATCTCTGTGTTTTGATTGGATGGAAGAGATTTCCACAAAGATTAAGATTAAAACCTACGTGAGAAACAATGAGAATGTGAACCCGTCATCGGATGAAAAGAGAGAGTAACACCCAAAAGGTCACCTGGCCATGTTTCGAAAGGTGTGATTCGTGATACCTGATGAACGTTCTGTTAATTCCATCCATGGATCCACTTTCTACCTGTGATCCGATCCAAACCCACTGTCACCTTCACGATTAACGCCGGTGCTCCATTCCAGGTAAACACAAAGGGTTTCATCTACCTGGACGGACTTTCTTCACTCAAACATCCCATTCAATGACACGTATGAAGAAGAAGAATCTATTGCATCTGAGGAGAGTGAAGAGTTCGGGTTAAAGTTCATTTCACATCAAATAAGATAAACAATGAACTTATTAAGTTATATAAACTTTATTATAATATAAACAATAATCAGTAATCTCATCATCCTGAACATGTAAATGATTCGATTGATTTGACCCAAAATAACCGGATCAGTTCGTGATGAAAGTTTATTTCACCAAATGTACAAAATGAACGGAATCATCCCAAACCCCAATAGCGGGTTTAACGGGGTCCATTAAGTTCCCCCTGAACACATGCAGGACCCGCGAGTCCCCAAAACACGTCATCTCTCCCGCCTCGCAATCCAAGAAGAACCCAAACCGTTCATGATCCCCCGGGACGGACAGGTCGGTACATTGATCGTTGTGATATGCGGAGAATTTGTTATTACATTTAAAGAAACACCAAGACTCGGGATTCATTCCCAACCAGCTCTCTCCCCCTTTTCTCCCCATGGAGTTTAAACAGATCCCGATTTCGCACCAACGACTCGACCCCACATCGACCACCCAGTAATGACGACCTGAGGAGAAACAATCACGGGAAACAACTTGTTCATAAACATCAAACCGATCAGGATGTTCCGGGTACTGATTGTCGGTCCTGGTTCGAGTCGCCGTCCTGAGATCCCCAGAGATCTTGATCTGTCGATGTGCAGAGTTTGGGTCCAGACTCGGGGTCCGTCCATCTGCGGACATGACACGGGGTCACGGACATTGTTAGACAAACGGACAGAAACACAAACCATTTATCTTTATAACAAAAAAACTTTTATTACAACAATTGTTTTGTTTATTCACTTCACGATCAACAACTTTATTTGTTTATTCACTTCACGATCAACAACTTTATTTATTTCGCAATGAACAACTTACATTATTTATTTATTTATTTCACCGAGAACAACTTCGAGGGGAGTGGATCGGGAGGGGAGAAGACGAGGGACGAGATCTGTGAGTGAGGAGAGAGGATGAGGAGGGGACAGAGGTTGAGGGAGCGGAAGAGGTTGAGGGGAGAGGGGTCAGAGGTTGAGGGAGCGGCAGAGGTTGAGGGGCGGCAGAGGTTGAGGGGAGAGGGGTCAGAAGTTGAAGAGGGGGGAGGGGAGGGGAAATGAAAATCCTGCAGGTGTGACACTGTTTAACAGGTCGACACACACATTGATGAGTCACTCTGCACCTGTGAAACACCGGGATGACAGTTTATAGCTCGGTCGGGATTCAAACCCAGGTTAGACACCTCAGAGCGAGTGTGGATACCTCTCAGACATCGTGCTTCACCTGTTACTTTCATCCTCCATTTGCTTTCCAATTCCGGAGATGTCTCCATGAAGCGAACCACCGTATCACCATGGAAACCAAGTGGTTTTAGCACTCCACGTTGATTGTTTTACACGTGTATTTATCTCACCTGGAACGAAGTTCAGGTGAGCTGATCCGATGACGCGTCGTCCGTCCGAAAACACTTGAAACTTCTTCTCCGAAACCGCTGATGGGATTTTGACCAAATTTGGCACAAATGATATTTGTTGTGTTGTGACTAAAGTTTGTTCAAGGCATAAAAACATTCGTCGTCTAAGGGGTTTACCGGGGGTCAAGTGGATCCGGCTTTAACCCCCAAAATAGGAATTTGCTTTTTCCTCTGAAACTACACAAACGATTTCGATGAAACTTCACCACAACCTTCATCCCCCATGATGCACCACAGTTTATTCAGGGCAATAAAAAAAATCTGCTCCTTTGGGGATCTACGGGGTGGGAGGTGTTTCCCCGGGTGGAAGGTGTTGCCACGGGATGGGAGGGGTTGCCCAGGGTGGGAGGTGTTGCCCCGGGGTGGGAGGTGTTGCCCCGGGGTGGGAGGTGTTGCCCCGGGGTGGGAGGTGTTGCCCCGGGGTGGGAGGGGTTGCCCAGGGTGGGAGGTGTTGCCCCGGGGTGGGAGGTGTTGCCCCGGGGTGGGAGGGGTTGCCCAGGGTGGGAGGGGTTGCCCCGGGGTGGGAGGGGTTGCCCCGGGGTGGGAGGTGTTGCCCCGGGGTGGGAGGCGTTGCCACCCTCCACCCTCCAAAGGGGTGGGCAACACCTCCCACCCCTTTGATAATATAGATATAAGATAGATGTTTAGCAATCTACTGACAGCTGAGTTTCTCCATTCTGCTTGGAAGAATAAGATGAAGAAGAAGAGGAAGGGGAAGGGCCTGTGCTTTGTTTACGCCCTTTCTCCAGAAGAAGAAGAATGATCATGGCTGTTTCTCTGTAATGTTTTTCCAATTTGAAGAAGATTTATCAGAAGCAGATCGTTTCTCTGTCATGTTTTCTGAGTTTGAAGAAGAAGATTTATCAGAAGCAGATCATTTCTCTGTAATGTTTTCTGAGTTTGAAGAAGAAGATTTATCAGAAACAGTTCATTTCTCTGTGATGTTTTCCGAGTTTGAAGAAGAAGATTTCTCAGAAGCAGATCGTTCCCTGTAATGTTTTCCGAGTTTGAATAAGAAGTTTCTCGTTGAGTATGAAATGCAAAGCTCGAACCAACATGATGGAAATCCAACACGAGGTCGATGGACGTTATTTTTATACTGGAAGAGTCGACCTGTCGCTTCACTGATGGACCAATTAGCCATCATGTCTCTTGCTGCTAGAAGGGGAAGGAGGAGGGAAGAGGAGGAAGGGAGGAGGAAGAGAATGGAGGGAAGGGGTGGGAGGAGGAGGGGAAGGGGAGGGATGAGGAGGAGGAGGAGAAGGGGGGAGGGGGAGAGGAAAGAGGAGGGTAGAGGGGAAGGCATGTACTGCATATATTTGGGGGGGGGGGGGCTTTTACAGGATCCTCAATTTAGGGGAGAAGGAAAGGAGAACAAATTTACCCGTGCAAACAGAGCTTTAACATCAGCGTTGCCCAGGTAAATAGAGAAATTGTAATAACCTCTGCCACCACACATTTACATAGTGTTTATGCCTTCGCACCAGACCCCACACTTCCTCTTGATGCCGAGGGCACATTTCCGTTGTTAACCTCCCGCTCCCTCCCCCCCCATGCCCCCGCGTGATGCCGTGCCCACATTGCCGATATCACCTCCCCGCCACCCTACCGCCCACACCCACAAGTGATGCCATGGCCACATTGCCGATATCACCTCCCCGCCACCCTACCGCCCACACCCACAAGTGATGCCATGGCCACATTGCCGATATCACCTCCCCGCCACCCTACCGCCCACACCCACAAGTGATGCCATGGCCACATTGCCGATATCGCCGATATCACCTCCCTACCGCAAACACCCACAAGTGATGCCATGGCCACATTGCCGATATCACCTCCCCGCCACCCTACCGCCAACACCCACAAGTGATGCCATGGCCACATTGCCGATATCACCTCCCCGCCACCCTACCGCCCACACCCACAAGTGATGCCATGGCCACATTGCCGATATCACCTCCCCGCCACCCTACCGCCCACACCCACAAGTGATGCCATGGCCACATTGCCGATATCGCCGATATCACCTCCCTACCGCAAACACCCACAAGTGATGCCATGGCCACATTGCCGATATCACCTCCCCGCCATCCTACCGCCCACACCCACAAGTGATGCCATGGCTACATTGCCAATGTTACCCTTTCCCCTTCATAAATGTGTGTTTGTACCCTGAGTCTGGAGATTGTGGCCGTGGATAAGGAACAATGGCGGACAGACAATGGTGTATATATACACTACTCACAATAAGTTAGGGATATTGTCAGGTTCTTCGGTGTGGTTGGTTTTGTGTATTAATTATGTTGAAAAAGGTTGTTGGTCCTAATTCTATGGTTATTAACGAGTGTGAAAAAACACAGCATTCTTGATTTCAATACCATAACCCAAACCCCTATAAAAAAAAACTCACTCCCACAATATCCCTCTCACTCCCACAATATCCCTCTCACTCCCACAATATCCCTCTCACTCCCACAATATCCCTCTCACTCCCACAATATCCCTCTCACTCCCACAATATCCCTCTCACTCCCACAATATCCCTCTCACTCCCACAATATCCCTCTCACTCCCACAATATCCCTCTCACTCCCACAATATCCCTCTCACTCCCACAATATCCCTCTCACTCCCACAATATCCCTCTCACTCACACAATATCCCTCTCACTCCCACAATATCCCTCTCACTCCCACAATATCCCTCTCACTCACACAATATCCCTCTCACTCACACAATATCCCTCTCACTCCCACAATATCCCTCTCACTCCCACAATATCCCTCTCACTCCCACAATATCCCTCTCACTCCCACAATATCCCTCTCACTCCCACACTATTTCAATACCCTAACCCTAACCCTAACCCCGATAAAAAAAATAAACTCACTCCCACAATATCCCTCTCACTCCCACAATATCCCTCTCACTCCCATACAATATCAATACCCTAACCCCAACCCCTATAAAAAAAAATAAACTCACACCCACAATATCCCTCTCACTCCCACACAATTTCAATACCATAACCCCAACCCCTATAAAAAATAAACTCACTCCTGTAGCGGTTACCGCTGGATGCACACAATCGCCTCGCACCGGCCAGAACACTGCCAGACGCGCCTCTCCCGGGCATGCCCGGACTCACTGTTCCCGGGCACGCCCGAACCTCCCGGGCACGCCCGGTCTCGTCTTTCCCGGGCATTCCCGCTCTCGCCTTTCCAGGGCTCGCCCAGAGCGTCCGGGCATGCCCGCTATCGCCTTTTCAGGGCTCACCCAGAGCGTCCAGGCATGCCCGCTATCGCCTTTTCAGGGCTCGCCCAGAGCGTCCGGGCATGCCTGCTATCGCCTTTCCAGGGCTCGCCCAGTGCGCCCGGGCACGCCCAGCCTCGACTTGCCAGGCCGCAGCCAAACACGCCCGGGCAGGTCCAGACTCGCCTTTCCAAGGCTCGCCCTTGACACCCGGGCATGCCCGGTATAGCTTTTGCCGGGCAAACTTCCCGACATAAATGTGTATATATATTGCTGCCCGATAAACGGGCTTGTCAGAATACCTGAGCTGTTTTGTTTCAATGAAGCAACTCGGACGAATTCCGTCTTTGGTCGCGTCAATTCTTTTGACTCACGTTGGAGCGCAGTTCCTTCATTGGTGACCGACCGACATGGATACGGCAGTGACGCTAAAACTGCCTACCTTCTGGGAGGCTCACGCGGCTGTTTGGTTCGCTCAGGCGGACTCTCAGTTCGCCCTGCGAGGCATCACCGCGGATGACACCCGCTTCCACCATGTTGTGGCGGCGCTCGGTTCCGCCACCGTGGCCCGCACCTTCAGCCTCCTCGAGCACCCGCCAGCTGCTGACAAATACGACGCGCTGAAGACACTCCTCCTCGACGCTTTCGCCCTCTCACCGGCAGCACGCGCACGGCGCCTGCTCGCTTTGCCCGAGCTCGGCGACACGCGCCCGTCCGAGCGCAAGGACTATATGCTCTCGTTGCTCGGTGAGCACTCTCCGGATTTTCTGTTCCGTGAGCTGTTCCTTCGCCAGCTGCCTCACCCGGTACGCCTCGCCCTGGCTGGCACGTTGATCACGGATTCCCGCGCCCTCGCCAGGGATGCCGATAAGATCTCCTCGGCGGGCCAGCACATCGGCGCGGTTACCTGGAGCCCGCCGCCATCCGAGGCGACGCCCACGACGCCCGAGCGCCCTGCGCAGTTGGAGGCCGAACTGCCGGTGCAACTGGCGGCCACCACGCCGCACCGCCCGCTTCCGACACGACGGCCGGGGCCTCCACCTGACCGGGTGTGGTGTTATTACCACGCCAGGTTCGGACACAAGGCTCGGACGTGCCGGCCCCCGTGCACTTTCGGCAGGTCGGGAAACGGCCGGGCCGGCGTTCATTCCCAGCCATGAGCGCCGGCCACTTGGGCAACTTGCTGTTTATTCGGGACAAAGCGTCTGGGCGGCGTTTCCTGTGTGACACCGGCGCCCAACTGAGCGTCATACCCGCCTCCGAGCAGGACAGGCGGGACGCCGTCTGCGGCCCCTCTTTGGTCGCTGCTAATGGCTCGGCCATACGCACCTTCGGCCCACGCGTCGTCACCCTCTGCTTCGGCAGCCAGCGTTTTCAAATGTACTTTTGTGACCGCCTGCGTCCCCATGGCTTTGCTGGGCGCCGACTTCCTCTGCGCGCACGGGCTGCTGGTCGACGTCAAACGTCGTCGCCTTGTCAACGCCGAGACCTTCAGATCCCTGGCGTGCACGATGAGCAGCTCCGCGCCGACCGAACTGGCGTGCGCCCTCCCGGCAGTGAACGAGGTGGCTCGCCTGCTCGCGGAATTCCCGGCCCTCACACGGTCGACGTTTTCGGCCGTCACGGTGCGGCACGGGATCGAGCACCACATACCCACTATGGGCCCACCGGTCTACGCCAGGGCCCGCCGCCTCGACCGGGCCAAGCTCGCCGTGGCGAAGGCCGAGTTTGACGCGTTGGAGCACCTCGGCATCGTGCGGCGCTCCGATAGCACGTGGGCCTCGCCACTGCACATCGTGCCAAAGCCGGGGGGTGGATGGCGCCCGTGTGGCAACTACCGCCGTCTCAACGACGCTACCACCCCCGACAGGTACGCGATCCCGCATATTCAGGACTTTTCCGCCCGTTTGGCGGGACGGGTCATCTTTTCGAAAATTGACCTGATAAGGGGCTACCACCAGGTACCTGTCCGGGCGGCTGACGTCCCGAAGACAGCCGTCATCACGCAGTTCAGCCTGTTCGAATATTTGTGGATGCCGTTTGGCCTCAAGAACGCGGCCCAGGCGTTCCAGCGCTTGATGGACGATGTGCTGCGTGACCTGCCGTTTCTTTTCGTCTATCTGGACGATATCCTCGTCGCCAGCACGTCCCGCGCCGAGCACCTCCTCCACCTCCGAACACTGTACGGTCACCTCAGCGAGCACGGCTTAATTGTCAACCCGGTCAAATGCCACTTCGGCGCGACAACCGTTGACTTTTTGGGCCACCGCATCACCAAGACCGGGGCCGTGCCACTGCCGACCAAGGTCGAGGCCATCACCACGTTCCCGCGTCCCCGTTCCATCAAGGCCCTCCAAGAGTTCCTCGGCATGGTGAATTTTTATCACCGATTCGTGCCCCGCGCTGCTCAGCTCATGCGGCCCCTTTACGAGGCCCTCCGGGGCAAGCCGGCCAAGCATGACATTGTTTGGTCCGCGGCCATGGACGCGGCCTTCGCCAGCGCCAAACGGGCCCTCCCCGACGCAACGCTGCTGGCTCACCCGGTGCTCAACGCGCCCATCGCCCTCACTACGGACGCCTCCAACTACGCGGTGGGCGCCGTCCATGAGCAATGGGTGGATGGGGTTTGGCAGCCACTCGCTTTTTTCAGCCGGCAACTCCGGCCGAACGAGTTAAACTACAGCACGTTCGACCGCGAGCTGCTCGGGCTATTCCTGGCCGTTCGCCATTTCCGACACCTCCTGGAGGGCCGCCCGTTCACGGCTTTCGTCGACCACAAGCCGTTGGTCTACGCAATGGCTAAGGTCACGGAGCCATGGTCGGCCCGCCAGCAGCGCCACCTCTCCGCCATGTCGGAGTTCACCACGGACATCCGGCACGTCGCCGGCAAAGACAACGCCGTGGCCGACTGTGTTTCTCGGGCCAGCGCGAACGCGGTCCACCTCGGCGTGGACTTCGCGCTCATGGCGGCCGACCAGACCACCGACGCCTCAGTGCAGGCACTCTGGGCGGCGGACACGGGCCTCCGCCTGGCCGACATTCCCTTCGCGGGCACCGTCCTGCTCTGCGACGTCTCCCAGGGCCAGCCTCGCCCCATCGTGCCCGTTTCCTGGCAGCGCCGCATCTTCGCCTCCATCCACGGCCTTTCTCACCCGGGCCGGAAAGCTTCTCAGAAGCTGATGTCGGCGCGTTTCGTCTGGCACGGCCTTCGACGAAACATCCACGACTGGGCCAACGCCTGCACGGCCTGCCAGCGGGTCAAGGTCCACCGCCACACCCAGGCCCCGCTGGCACCTTTCGCCGTGCCTGAACGGTGTTTCGACCACGTCCACGTGGACCTGGTGGGTCCCCTGCCCCCCTCGCGGGGGTTCACCCACCTGCTCACCATGGTGGACAGGACCACCAGGTGGCCGGAGGCCGTGCCCCTCGCCTCCACCACCACCGCCGACGTGGCGCAGTCGTTCATCGCCATCTGGGTCGCGCGCTTTGGCGCACCAGCGGACATCTCGTCCGACCGCGGCCTACAGTTCACGTCTGAGCTTTGGGGCGCGGTCGCCCGTTCGTTGGGGGTCACGCTGCAATGCACCACGGCCTACCACCCCCAAGCCAACGGGTTGTGTGAGCGGTTTCACCGCTCCATGAAGGCCGCACTCATGGCCGGCCTTCAGGACGACGGTTGGGCCGACCGGCTGCCGTGGGTCCTTTTGGGCCTTCGCACGGCCCCCAAGGAAGACCTCCAGGCATCCGCCGCCGAGCCCGTCTATGGCCAGCCACTCTGCGTCCCAGGCGAATTCGTGCCCGACGCTACCAGTCCCTGGTCTGCCGCTCGCCAGCGCTCGGACCTCCAGGAGGCCGCCCAACGATTTGCCCCCGTGCCGACGTCCCGCCATGGTGGCCCCCAGTCCTACGTCCCCCCGGCGCTTCGCACAGCGGAGTACGTCTTTGTGCATCATGACGCGCACCGGGGGCCACTCCGGCCGCCGTACGACGGGCCCTTCCGGGTCCTGCGACGGGGCGACAAGTCTTTCATCGTCGACTTCGGCGGCCGGCCGGACCGGATTTCTGTGGACCGCCTCAAACCGGCGCACATGGATGTCGACCGACCACCACGGTTGGCCCTTCCTCCACGGCGAGGCCGCCCCCCGTCCACAGTTCCCCCCGCTCGACCACCCACCACCACGTCGGACCCCTGCCCACGACCCTCCAGGGGTCGCTTCAGCTGGGTCATCCGGACCCCCCTTAAATTGACCCTGCTGGTGCAGGTCGATTCTGGAGGGGCGTGTGTAGCGGTTACCGCTGGATGCACACAATCGCCTCGCACCGGCCAGAACACGGCCAGACGCGCCTCTCCCGGGCATGCCCGGACTCACTGTTCCCGGGCACGCCCGAACCTCCCGGGCACGCCCAGTCTCGTCTTTCCTGGGCATGCCCGCTCTCGCCTTTTCAGGGCTCGCCCAGAGCGTCCGGGCATGCCCGCTATCGCCTTTTCAGGGCTCGCCCAGAGCGTCCGGGCATGCCCGCTATCGCCTTTCCAGGGCTCGCCCAGAGCGCCCGGGCACGCCCGCTATCGCCTTTCCAGTGCTCGTCCAGAGCGCCCGGGCACGCCCAGCCTCGACTTTCCAGGCCGCAGCCAAACACGCCCGGGCAGGTCCAGACTCGCCTTTCCAAGGCTCGCCCTTGACACCCGGGCATGCCCGGTATAGCATTTGCCGGGCAAACTTCCCGACATAAATGTGTATATATATTGCTGCCCGATAAACGGGCTTGTCAGAATACCTGAGCTGTTTTGTTTCAATAAAGCAACTCGGACGAATTCCGTCTTTGGTCGCGTCAATTCTTTCGACTCGCGTTGGAGCGCAGTTCCTTCACTCCCACAATATCCCTCTCACTCCCACACAATATCAATACCACAACCCCAACCCCTATAAAAAATAAACTCACTCCCACAATATCCCTCTCACTCCCACACAATATCAATACCATAACCCCAACCCCTATAAAAAATGAACTCACTCCCACAATATCCCTCTCACTCCCACAATATCCCTAACTTATTGTGAGTCGTATATGTCGATGTATCTACTTATGTGGAAGTGACGTCGTATAATGAAAGCAGATCACACAAAAAGGGGGAAAATAAAATAGCACAACAAAGGCGAGGCACCGGGGGTGGGGGGGGGGTGGGGGGGGAGAGGGATGGGCTGCTGCGTTCGTTGATATACGTACTTTTGAGCTCACCTGGTACAAAGTTCAGGTGAGCTTATGCGATGGCGTGGCGTCCGTCCGTCTGTCTGTCTGTAAACACTTGCAGCATCTTCTGCAAAACCGCTGATGGGATTTTGACCAAATTTGGCAGAAATGATATTTGTTGTGTTGTGACTAAAGTTTGTTCACGACAATGAAAAAAAACCGGGTCTCAGGGGGTCTGCGTGGAGCCATATTTCCCCCCAAAATAGGTATTTGCTTTTTCCCCTGAAACGACAAACACTATTTCGATGAAACTCCCCCACAACCTTCACCACACGTGATGTGCAAATGTTTGTTCAAGGCATTACAAAAGGAGGTATGTGGGAGTGGACCCCCAAAATAGGTATGTTGTACACCGCTCCTTTCCGATGCCATCTCCAGGCATTGCAAATCGTCATTGCCGGGCACCGAAGGGGGCTCGGCAGTGACGCACGCTGAAAGAGAGTACTCAGTTTTCCCTCTGGTTGTTTGTTTGTTTTCTTGTTTTCTTGATCGTTTGTCCGGGCGATATCTCAGCCATCCTTTGAGCTAGGAAGCTGAAATTTCGGCGCAGTAGTGAGCCAGTCCTTTGTCAAAAACAATATTTTTGGTTTTTTGATTAATCAATTAATTGAGGAGTTATTTAATTATTAGCGATTAATTAAGTACTTATTTAATTAATTAAATTTCCCTTCTCTTCTGACCATTAACTCAGGCACCTTTTGAGTTAGGAAGCTGACATTTGGACGTGCCAATGACCAGGTGATTTGGCTGCAAAGGATATTTTTGATTTATTAATTAATCAATTAATCGATTAATTATTTAATTATTCGATTAATGACAAAAACTTTTTTTTTTTAAAGTTACAGATTCTGATGAAATAGTGGTAGTTTATGTGTTCTCTGACCAAATTGATTAATAATTTAATTTTTTTATGATTACTATTTATTTCTTTTAATTATTAATCATTTATTTATTTTCTTTCTCATTTGGCCAATATCTCAGGCACCTTTTGAGCTGGGAAGCTAATATTTGGACATGAGTGACCAAGTGATGTGGCTATCAAGGATATTTTTGATTTATTGATTAATCATTTAATCGATTAATTATTTATTGATTAATCGATTAATTATTTATTGAGTAATCTATTAATTATTTAATTTTTTATTAATGACTTATTTAATTAAATTTCTGAAAGATACATCTTCGGATGAAGCACAAGTGGTTTAGTTATGCTATTAGCCAATTGATTATGAAAATATTTTGTGATAATCTTTTATTGATTTTAATTATACAATTAATCAATCAATTAGTGTACACCTCTCCCTCCCAATGCAGCCTCAATGAGCTGCACTGCGGTATTGCCGGGCGCCAGAGGCGCCCCGGCAATGCCGCTCTGTAGGACATTTAATTATTTGGCATGGGGGCGGTGTACTTTGAATGTATGTGTACTTGTTGTACACCGCTCCTTTCCTATGCCATCTCCAGGCATTGCAAATCGTCATTGCCGGGCACCGAAGGGGGCTCGGCAGTGACGCACGCTGAAAGAGAGTACTTAGTTTTCACACTGGTTGTTGTACACCGCTCCTTTCCTATGCCACCTCCAGGCATTGTAAATCGTCATTGGCGGGCACCGAAGGGGGCTCGGCAGTGACGCACGCTGAAAGAGAGTACTTAGTTTTCACACTGGTTGTTGTACACCGCTCCTTTCCTATGCCACCTCCAGGCATTGCAAATCGTCATTGGCGGGCACCGAAGGGGGTTCGGCAGTGACGCATGCTGAAAGAGAGTACTCAGTTTTCACTCTGGTTGTTGTACACCGCTCCTTTCCTATGCCATCTCCAGGCATTGCAAATCGTCATTGCCGGGCACCGAAGGGGGCTCGGCAGTGATGCACGCTGAAAGAGAGTACTCAGTTTTCACTCTGGTTGTTTGTTTGTTTTCTTTCTTGTTTGTTTGTCCGGACGATATCTCAGCCATCCTTTGAGCTAGGAAGCTGAAATTTCGGTACAGTAGTGAGCAAGTCCTTTATCAAAAACGGTATTTTTGATTTTTTGACTAATCAATTAATTGAGGAGTTATTTAATTATTAGCAATTAATTAAGTACTTATTTAATTAATTAAATTTCCTTTCTCTTCTGACCATTAACTCAGGCACCTTTTGAGTTAGGAAGCTGATATTTGGACATGCCAATGACCAGGTGATTTGGCTCAAAGGCTATTTTTTATTTATTAATTAATCAATTAATCGATTAATTATTTAATTATTAGATTAATGACCAAAAATTTTTTTCTTTTTTTAAGTTACAGATTCTGATTAAATAGTGGTAGTTTATGTGTTCTCTGACCAAATTGATTAACAAGTACAGATACATTCAAAGTACACTGCCCCCATGCCAAATAATTAAATATGCTACAGCGCGGCATTGCTGGGGCGCCTCCGGCGCCCGGCAATACCGCAGTGCACCTCAAAGAGGCTGCATTGGGAGGGAGAGGTGCACACTAATTGATTGATTAATTGTATAATTAAAATCAATAAAAGATTATCACAAAATATTTTCTTAATCAATTGGCTAATAGCATAACTAAACCACAGGTGCTTCATCCGAAGATTTATCTTTTAGGAATTTAATTAAATAAGTCATTAATAAAAAATGAAATAATCAATTGATTAATCAATAAATAATTAATCGATTAATCAATAAATAATTAATCGATTAAATGATTAATCAATAAATCAAAAATATCCTTGATAGCCACATCACTTGGTCACTGTCATGTCCAAATATTAGCTTCCGAGCTCAAAAGGTGTCTGAGATATTGGCCAAATGAGAAAGCAAATAAATAAATGATTAATAATGAAAATAAATAAATAATAATCATTAAAAAATTAAATTATAAATCAATTCGGTCACAGAACACATAAACCACCACCATTTCATCAGAATCTGTAACTTAAAAAAAAAAAAAATTAGACATTAATCGAATAATTAAATAATTAATCGATTAATTGATTGATTAATTAATAAATCAAAAATAACCTTTGCAGCCAATTCACCTGGTCATTGGCATGTCCAAATATCAGCTTCCTAACTCAAAAGGTGCCTGAGTTAATGGTCAGAAGAGAAAGGAAATTTAATTAATTAAATAAGTAACTTAATTAATCGCTAATAATTAAATAACTCCTCAATTAATTGATTAAACAAAAAACCAAAAATATCGTTTTTGACAAAGGACTTGCTCACTACTGTGCCGAAATTTCAGCTTCTTAGCTCAAAGGATGGCTGAGATATCGTCCGGACAAACAAACAAACAAACAAACAAACAAACAAACAACCAGAGTGAAAACTGAGTACTCTCTTTCAGCGTGCGTCACTGCCGAGCCCCCTTCGGTGCCCGGCAATGACGATTTGCAATGCCTGGAGGTGGCATAGGAAAGGAGCGGTGTACAACAACCAGTGTGAAAACTAAGTACTCTCTTTCAGCGTGCGTCACTGCCGAGCCCCCTTCGGTGCCCGGCAATGACGATTTGCAATGCCTGGAGATGGCATAGGAAAGGAGCGGTGTACAATAATTTAATTTTTTTATGATTATTATTTACTTATTTTCATTATTAATCATTTATTTATTTTCTTTCTCATTTGGCCAATATCTCAGGCACCTTTTGAGCTGGGAAGCTAATATTTGGACATGACAGTGACCAAGTGATGTGGCTATCAAGGATATTTTGATAAATTGATTAGTCATTTAATCGATTCATTATTTATTGATTAATCAATTTATTATTTAATTTTTTATTAATTATTTATTTAATTAAATTTCTAAAAGATTCATCTTCGGATGAAGCACTCGTGGTTTATTTATGCTCTTCGCCAATTGATTATGAAAATATTTTGTGATAATCTTTTATTGATTTTATTTACACAATTAATCAATCAATTAGTGTGCACCTCTCCCTCCCAATGCAGCCTCAATGAGCTGCACTGCGGTATTGCTGGGCGCCATTGGCGCCCCGGCAATGCCGCGCTGTAAGATATTTAATTATTTGGAAGGGGGGCGGTGTACTTTGAATGTATGTGTACTTGTTTGTTTTCATGCTTTCTTGGTTGTCCGGACGATATCTCAGCCATCCTTTGAGCTAGGAAGCTGAAATTTCGGCACAGTAGTGAGCAAGTCCTTTCTCAAAAACAGTATTTTTTGTTTTTTGATTAATCAATTAATTGAGGAGTTATTTAATTATTAGCGATTAATTAAGTACTTATTTAATTAATTAAATTTCCTTTCTCTTCTGACCATTAACTCAGGCACCTTTTGAGTTAGGAAGCTGATATTTGGACATGCCAATGACCAGGTGATTTCGCTGCAAAGGCTATTTTTGATTTAATAATTAATCAATTAATCGATTAATTATTTAATTATTCGATTAATGACAAAAAAATTTTTTTTTTAAAGTTACAGATTCTGATGAAACAGTGGTAGTTTATGTGTTCTCTGACCAAATTGATTAATAATTTAATTTTTTTATGATTATTATTTATTTATTTTCATTATTAATCATTTATTTATTTTCTTTCTCCTTTGGCCAATATCTCAGGCACCTTTTGAGCTGGGAAGCTAATATTTGGACAGGACAGTGACCAAGTGATGTGGCTATCAAGTATATTTTTGATTTATTGATTAATCATTTAATCGATTAATTATTTATTGATTAATCAATTAATTATTTAATTTTTTATTAATTATTAATTTAATTAAATTTCTAAAAGATACATCTTTGGATGAAGCACTAGTGGTTTAGTTATGCTATTAGCCAATTGATTATGAAAATATTTTGTGATAATCTTTTATTGATTTTAATTATACAATTAATCAATCAATTTGCGTACACCTCTCCTTCCCAATGCAGCCTATATGAGCTGCACTGCGGTATTGGCGGGCGCGGGAGGCGCCCCGGCAATGCCGCGCTGTAGCACATTTAATTATTTGGCATGGGGGCGGTGTACTTTGAATGTTTCTTTACTTGTTTTCTTTCTTGTTTGTCCGGGCGATATCTCAGCCATCCTTTGAGCTAGGAAGCTGAAATTTCGGCACAATAGTGAGCAAGTCCTTTTTCAAAAACGATATTTTTTGTTTTTTGATGAATCAATTAATTGATGAGTTATTTAATTACTAGCGATTAATTAAGTACTTATTTAATTAATTAAATTTCCTTTCTCTTCTGACCATTAACTCAGGCACCTTTTGAGTTAGGAAGCTGATATTTGGACATGCCAATGACCAGGTGATTTCGCTGCAAAGGCTATTTTTGATTTAATAATTAATCAATTAATCGATTAATTATTTAATTATTCGATTAATGACAAAAAAATTTTTTTTTTTAAGTTACAGATTCTGATGAAACAGTGGTAGTTTATGTGTTCTCTGACCAAATTGATTAATAATTTAATTTTTTTATGATTATTATTTATTTATTTTCATTATTAATCATTTATTTATTTTCTTTCTCCTTTGGCCAATATCTCAGGCACCTTTTGAGCTGGGAAGCTAATATTTGGACAGGACAGTGACCAAGTGATGTGGCTATCAAGTATATTTTTGATTTATTGATTAATCATTTAATCGATTAATTATTTATTGATTAATCAATTAATTATTTAATTTTTTATTAATTATTAATTTAATTAAATTTCTAAAAGATACATCTTTGGATGAAGCACTAGTGGTTTAGTTATGCTATTAGCCAATTGATTATGAAAATATTTTGTGATAATCTTTTATTGATTTTAATTATACAATTAATCAATCAATTTGCGTACACCTCTCCTTCCCAATGCAGCCTATATGAGCTGCACTGCGGTATTGGCGGGCGCGGGAGGCGCCCCGGCAATGCCGCGCTGTAGCACATTTAATTATTTGGCATGGGGGCGGTGTACTTTGAATGTTTCTTTACTTGTTGTACACCGCTCCTTTCCTATGCCATCTCCAGGCATTGCAAATCGTCATTGCCGGGCACCAAAGGGGGCTCGGCAGTGACGCACGCTGAAAGAGAGTACTCAGTTTTCACTCTGGTTTCTTGTTTTCTTTCTTGGTTGTCCGGACGATATCTCAGCCATCCTTTGAGCTAGGAAGCTGAAATTTCGGCACAGTAGTGAGCAAGTCCTTTGTCAAATACGGTATTTTTTGTTTTTTGAATAATCAATTAATTGAGGAGTTATTTAATTATTAGCGTTTAATTAAGTACTTATTTAATTAATTAAATTTCATTTATCTTCTGACCATTATTAACTCAGGCACCTTTTGAGTTAGGAAGCTGATATTTGGACATGCCAATGACCAGGTGATTTGGCTGCAAAGGATATTTTTGATTTATTAATTAATCAATTAATCGATTAATTATTTAATTATTCGATTAATGACAAAAAAATTTTTTTTTTTTAAGTTACAGATTCTGATGAAATAGTGGTAGTTTATGTGTTCTCTGACCAAATTGATTAATAATTTAATTTTTTTATGATTATTATTTATTTATTTTCATTATTAATCATTTATTTATTTTCTTTCTCATTTGGCCAATATCTCAGGCACCTTTTGAGCTGGGAAGCTAATATTTGGACATGAGTGACCAAGTGATGTGGCTATCAAGGATATTTTTGATTTATTGATTAATCATTTCATCTATTAAGTATTTATTGATTAATCGATTAATTATTTATTGAGTAATCAATTAATTATTTAATTTTTTATAAATGACTTATTTAATTAAATTTCTAAAAGATACATCTTCGGATGAAGCACTACTGGTTTAGTTATGCGATTAGCCAATTGATTATGAAAATATTTTGTGATAATCTTTTATTGATTTTAATTATACAATTAATCAATCAATTAGTGTACACCTCTCCCTCCCAATGCAGCCTCAATGAGCTGCACTGCGGTATTGCCGGGCGCCGGAGGCGCCCCGGCAATGCCGCGCTGCAGCATATTTAATTATTTGGCATGGGGCGGTGTACTTTGAATGTATGTGTACTTGTTTTCTTTCTTGTTTGTCCGGGCGATATCTCAGCCATCCTTTGAGCTAGGAAGCTGAAATTTCGGCACAATAGTGAGCAAGTCCTTTGTCAAAAACGGTATTTTTTGTTTTTTGATGAATCAATTAATTGATGAGTTATTTAATTACTAGCGATTAATTAAGTACTTATTTAATTAATTAAATTTCCTTTCTCTTCTGACCATTAACTCAGGCACCTTTTGAGTTAGGAAGCTGATATTTGGACATGCCAATGACCAGGTGATTTGGCTGCAAAGGCTATTTTTGATTAAATAATTAATTAATTAATCGATTAATCGATTAATTATTTAATTATTTGATTGATGACAAAAAAAATTTTTTTTTTAACTTAGAGATTCTGATGAAATGGTGGTGGTTTATGTGTTCTCTGACCGAATTGATTAATAATTTGATTTTTTTATGATTATTATTTATTTATTTTCATTATTAATCATTTATTTATCTTCTTTCTCATTTGGCCAATATCTCAGTCACCTTTTGAGCTGGGAAGCTAATATTTGGACATGAGTGACCAAGTGATGTGGCTATCAAGGATATTTTTGATTTATTGATTAATCATTTCATCTATTAATTATTTATTGATTAATCGATTAATTATTTATTGAGTAATCAATTAATTATTTAATTTTTTATAAATGACTTATTTAATTAAATTTCTAAAAGATACATCTTCGGATGAAGCACTAGTGGTTTAATTATGTGATTAGCCAATTGTTTATGAAAATATTTTGTGATAATCTTTTATTGATTTTAATTATACATTTAATCAATCAATTAGTGTGCACCTCTCCCTCCCAATGCAGCCTCAATGAGCTGCACTGCGGTATTGCCGGGCGCCGGAGGCGCCCCGGCAATGCCGCGCTACAGCATATTTCATTATTTGGCATGGGGCGGTGTACTTTGAATGTATCTGTACTTGTTGTACACCGCTCCTTTCCTATGCCATCTCCAGGCATTGCAAATCGTCATTGCCGGGCACTGAAGGGGGCTCGGCAGTGACGCACGCTGAAAGAGAGTACTCAGTTTTTACTCTGGTTGTTTGTTTTCTTTCTTGTTTGTCCGGGCGATATCTCAGCCATCCTTTGAGCTAGGAAGCTGAAATTTCGGCACAATAGTGAGCAAGTCCTTTGTCAAAAACAGTATTTTTTGTTTTTTGATTAATCAATTAATTGATGAGTTATTTCATTATTAGCGATTAATTAAGTACTTATTTAATTAATTAAATTTCATTTCTCTTCTGACCATTAACTCAGGCACCTTTTGAGTTAGGAAGCTGATATTTGGACATGCCAATGACCAGGTGATTTGGCTGCAAAGGCTATTTTTGATTTATTAATTAATTAATTAATCAATTAATCGATTAATTATTTAATTATTTGATTGATGACAAAAAAAACATTTTTTTTTTACTGAGATATTCTGATGAAATGGTGGTGGTTTATGTGTTCTCTGACCGAATTGATTCACAATTTAATTTTTTTATGATTATTATTTATTTATTTTCATTATTAATCATTTATTTATCTTCTTTCTCATTTGGCCAATATCTCAGGCACCTTTTGAGCTGGGAAGCTAATATTTGGACATGAGTGACCAAGTGATGTGGCTATCAAGCATATTTTTGATTTATTGATTAATCATTTCATCTATTAATTATTTATTGATTAATCGATTAATTATTTATTGAGTAATCAATTAATTATTTATTTTTTTATAAATGACTTATTTAATTAAATTTCTAAAAGATACATCTTCGGATGAAGCACTAGTGGTTTAGTTATGCGATTCGCCAGTTGATTATGAAAATATTTTGTGATAATCTTTTATTGATTTTAATTATACAATTAATCAATCAATTAGTGTACACCTCTCCCTCCCAATGCAGCCTCAATGAGCTGCACTGCGGTATTGCCGGGCGCCGGAGGCGCCCCGGCAATGCCGCGCTGCAGCATATTTAATTATTTGGCATGGGGCGGTGTACTTTGAATGTATTTGTACTTGTTTTTGTTTGTTTGAAGTCTATTGATTATGTCAGTATGATTCTACCTGCTGTCCTGTCTTCTGGCAACCATTGTAATTGGTTTAAAACACTTTTAGTCAGTGCAGCATACTGGTTATTCTTCCAGGTGAGCGCCAGGTGTATTGCCCATATTTTTACTCTTGAAAGGAAGGAACGAAATAAAATAGACTCAATCTGAGGAGGGAGCAGGGGTGTTACACCTATTACCAAGCTGCTTGGAGTGTGCTTACCAAGCTGCTCAAGCAAGCTTTATTACACAGAAACCGATCTGTTCTGACGCAGGGCATACTTGAATTGAGTGGACAAAATGGGGGGAATTAAGACCCCAAGTTGAGCGACCTGAACGCAGGCTGAACAAAGATAAGCCTGCTAGTGTAAATTATCTTAAACAAACACAAACACCCAGTTTTCATTCATGTAATCCCTTGGAGGTGGAGAAGTATGTATGCAAAGTTTGGGGGTGGTACGTTTCATGGTTTTGGAGTGATGGAGGAGATGGGGGATGGACGGACACACACACACACACACACACACACACACACACACACACACACACACACACACACACACTTTTATTATTATAGATATATGATTCCACAATGTTTGTTGATGTAAGATGTTTATGTGAGAGATTGGGAAATATCTTACAAGTTCCTTCAGGATTGTAAATATAATCTGGGATGAACGAGCAATTTATACCGGATTATGTTTCAGAACGAAGCAGTATTTGTCAAGAAAGATCTTGTTCTGATTAGATCGTTGGTGAGAAGGGGAGGACAAGGAAAAGAGGGGAATGGGGTAGTGGGAAAGAGAGAGAGAGAGGAGGATGGGGTAGTGGGGAAGAGAGAGAGGGGATGGGGAAGTGGGGAAGAGAGAGAGGGGATGGGGTAGTGGGGGAGAGAGAGAGGGGATGGGGAAGTGGGGAAGAGAGAGAGGGGGATAGGGTAGTGGGGAAGAGAGAGGGGGATAGGGTAGTGGGGGAGAGAGAGGGGATGGGGTCATGGCGAAGATAGAGGGGAGGAGAGAGGAGGATGTGGTAGTGGGGGAGATGGAGGGAGAGAGAGAGGGAAGGGGATGGGGGATGGGGGATGAGAGATGAGGGAGGACAGGATGGGGATTAAGAAAGGCCTTTAATCAGCAAACACAAGTTTGGACTATCCCCTCCTCCTGGTTGGACATCGTTCAATTAAACAAACTTTGGGTTTTGTGACACTTGACAAGAGGGAAAATCGAGTTGGAAAATAACTAAGTGGAATAGAGTGAAGGAAAATATGAACAGGGAAATAAAACAGAAGAAAACGGAAAGAATGAAAAGCAGAAAAAAAGAATTTTTAATTATCTGTAAATGGCAGGAAGAAGAAGAAGAACCCCTCCCCATTTCCCTTCACTTACAAAGTTTTCTCAAGTTGTTCTGATCCAGCTCCACCTTCTCTGGATGCTCCACCGGTCCTTCTGTGGAAATGATTAAAGATTAACAAAAATTACAAGATGTGAAATTCTATTGTTTTTTTGTTTATGAAGATTTATTTTATCTTTCAACGAAAAATCTAAACATAACAAACATGGGGGAAGAGACATGGAACCTCCATTTTGTATGAAAATAAAACATAATTTTAATTGATGAATGAAGGAAATTTCACAACATTGTTCTTACATTTCCCTTTAATGGAGTAAAAATGGAGTGATCGCGAATTCGTTTTCTCCACAAGATAGAATGAATCTTTCGTTCTTCACTGGAATTAAACATCACATGATTCCAGGAACATGCGAATTATTCAAGGTGCATGTGAATGATTCAAGGTACAACATTGTCCATAGGTAAGGGAGTGAGGAAGTGAGTGAGGGAGGGAGTGAGGGAGTGATTGAGTTTGAAAACACTTCAGTCATTATCGCTTGAACCAAACACTAAGTTTGGACATGAGCTTCATATCTGATGCTTCATGAAGGTGAATTAATCACATCAAAATCTGCGCTCAATAAGGGGAACTACGGGGGGTTTGACCCCCCAAAATAGGTATTTGCTCTCTTCTCCGAAACTACACACACAATTTTGAAAAACCTGATCACAACCTTCATCACCCATGATGTACCAAAGTTTGTTCACAGCATTAAACATATCATAGTCTGAGAGGGTCCGTGGGGGGTTGAGCGACTGTTGCTCCTGATCCAGGTGAGCTTCAGGACCCGCGGTCCTATTTTATTTTTTAAGTTTCCCGAGATTGACCCAATGGTTGATCGATCCAAAATGGAAATGACTGAATTATTTTGTCCAACCTTTCATAATGTTCATTGATCAGTTGTTTTTATCATAAGAATGAATAAATTATTTGAAGATGGAAGTGAGAACACCTCATCCATCTGACATGTTCCACATGACACATCACCGTGTAATCAGTGTGTGTGTTTTATGTACAACACCTGGAAATATTAACCAAAAGTTTCTGCTACGTTTATGATGATCCATGAACACTTCACTGCACAGAATTCATTTTAACAACTTTTACATAAAGATTCTCCACTTTTACAAAACCTTTACAATTACAGTTCATGAGAAGAATAAAACAATGAATGAATGAATGATCAGTAACATCGACTTGGATGTTAAATTTTGCACAAACACCAAGTTCATGTCCTGGTTCCTCACAATCTCAACTAATGACCTCATTCACCTGTAAAATGTTTGTTTTCTGCACAAAATAAGATTTCTCTCCCTCGCGGGCCGATCCGCCAACAATCCCGGATTACAACTTTGTGGATTTCATGTAATGAATTTTACAATTTATGAAAAATGATTTAAATGATGTTAGTCTTGTAGCACGGCACCTGGTAGAGCACATACCTCCACCAGGCTGGACAGTTTATGTTTTGTATCCACTGAAGAACGGATCTGGATCCAGACCTGAACCAAAGTCGAATCAGCTTGTTATTGTCGCACCCAACCAACTCATTCACCAAGTTTTGTTTAAACGCATTCACAACTTTTTGAAATATCGTGGTATGCAGTATATCGTTTTTGGCTTCGCCAAATCGTTTGAATTCGGCCTCGTCACACTCCCAACCTATCCACAAGATTCCGTCCGAATCCATCCACAACGTTTTGAGATATCCTGCTCACAGACAAACAAATGAAAAATCGGTCAGAGACCGAGGACTTGCCGGAATGTACTTTTTTATCGGCCATTTAGGACAAATATGGCAGCCGAACCACGTGACCGATGACGTCATCATTAACATATATTATTCCCCATGGAGAGTTCTTTACAATGAGCCATGTCTGATTTTTTTCTGTTCAGTACTTTCGGAGATATAGAAGTGCAAAGTTTTTCGGTTTTTCCAAGATGGCGGCCGAACCACGTCACCGATGACGTCATCAATTAGGCACAGTCTATTCCAGGGCAAGACCAATATGTGTGCAAAGTTTGGCGATTCTACGTGCAACGGTGTAGACGCAGTGCTGCAAACAGACAGACAAACAGACAGACAAACAGACAAACAGACAAATGAAAAATCGGTCAGAGACCGAGGACTTGCCGGGATGTACTTTTTATCGGCCATTTTGGACAAATATGGCGGCCGAACCACGTGACCGATGACGTCATCAACATATTTCATTCCCCATGGAGAGTTCTTTCCAATGAGCCATGTCTCAATTTTTTCTATTCAGCACTTTCGGAGATGTGGAGGTGCAAAGTTTTTCGGTTTTTCCAAGATGGCGGCCGAACCACGTGACCGATGACGTCATCATTAACATATTTTATTCTCCATGGAGTGTTCTTTACAATGAGCCATGTCTCAATTTTTTCTGTTCAGCACTTTTGGAGATATAGTGGTGCAAAATTTTGCCGTTTTTCCAAGATGGCGGCCGACCACGTGACTGATGACGTCATCATTAAGATATTTTATTCCCCATGGAGAGTTCTTTACAATGAGCCATGTCTCAATTTTTTCTGTTCAGTACTTTTGGAGATATAGCGGTGCAATTTTTTTGCCGTTTTTCCAAGATGGCGGCCGAATCACGTGACCTATGACGTCATCATTAACATATTTCATTCCCCATGGAGAGTTCTTTACAATGAGCCATGTCTCAATTTTTCTGTTCAGTACTTTTGGAGATATGGAGGTGCAAATTTTTTCGGTTTTTCCAAGATGGCGGCCGAACCACGTGACTGATGACGTCATCATTAACATGTTTTATTCCCCATGGAGAGTTCTTCACAATGAGCCATGTCTCAATTTTTTCTGTTCAGCACTTTGAGATATCGAGGTGCAAATTTTTTCGGTTTTTCCAACATGGCGGCCGAACCACGTGACCGATGACGTCATCATTTGGGCACAGTATATTAGAGGGCAAGACCAATATGTGTGCCAAGTTTGGCGATTCTACGTGCAACGGTGTAGACGCAGTGCTGCAAACAGACAAACAGACAAACAGACAAACAGACAAATGAAAAATCGGTCAGAGACCGAGGACTTGCCGGAATTTACTTTTTTATCGGCCACTTAGGACAAATATGACGGCCGAACCACGTGACCGATGACGTCATCAACATATTTCATTCCCCATGGAGAGTTCTTTCCAATGATCCACGTCTCAATTTTTTCTATTTAGCACCTTTGGAGATATGGAGGTGCAGGGTTTTTCAGTTTTTCCAAGATGGCGGCCGAAACACGTGACCGATGACGTCATCATCAACATATTTCATTCCCCATGGAGAGTTCTTTCCAATGAGCCACGTCTCAATTTTTTCTATTTAGCACTTTTGGAGATATAGTGGTGCAAAGTTTTGCCGTTTTTCCAAGATGGCGGCCGACCACGTGACTGATGACGTCATAATTCACATATTTTATTCCCCATGGAGAGTTCTTTCCAATGAGCCATGTCTCAATTTTTTCTATTCAGTACTTTCAGAGATATGGAGGTGCAAAGTTTTGCCGTTTTTCCAAGATGGCGGCCGAACCACGTGACCTATGACGTCATCATTAACATGTTTTATTCCCAATGGAGAGTTCTTTACAATGAGCCATGGCTCAATTTTTTCTGTTCAGCACTGAGATATCGAGGTGCAAAAATTTTCGGTTTTTCCAAGATGGCGGCCGAACCACGTGACTGATGACGTCATCATTTGGGCACAGTATATTAGAGGGCAAGACCAATATGTGTGCCAAGTTTGGCGATTCTACGTGCAACGGTGTAGACGTAGTGCTGCAAACAGACAAACAGACAGACAAACAAACGAACAGATCAACATACTTGCCGGAATCTTTTCCGGCAAGTAATGAAAAATCGGTCAGAGACCGAGGACTTGCCGGAATTTACTTTATTATCGGCCATTTAGGACAAATATGGCGGCCGAACCACGTGACCGATGATGTCATCATTAACATATTTTATTCCCCGTGGAGAGTTCTTTACAATGAGCCATGTCTCAATGTTTTCTATTCAGCACTTCCGAACATATGGAGGTGCAAAATTTTTCGGTTTTTCCAAGATGGCGGCCGAACCACGGGACTGATGACGTCATCATTAACATATTTTATTCTCCATGGAGAGTTCTTTACAATGAGCCATGTCTCAATTTTTTCTGTTCAGCACTTTCGGAGATATAGAGGTGCAAAGTTTTGCCGTTTTTCCAAGATGGCGGCCGACCACGTGACATATGACGTCATCATTAACATATTTTATTCCCCATGGAGAGTTCTTTACAATGAGCCATGTCTCAATTTTTTCCATTCAGTGCTTTTGGAGATATGGAGGTGCAAAAATTTTCGGTTTTTCCAAGATGGCGGCCGAACCACCTGACATATGACGTCATCATTAACATATTTTATTCTCCATGGAGAGTTCTTTACAATGAGCCATGTCTCAATTTTTTCTGTTCAGCACTTTCGGAGATATAGAGGTGCAAAATTTTTCCAAGATGGCGGCCGAACCACGTGACCAATGACGTCATCAATTGGGCACAGTCTATTCCAGGTCAAGACCAATATGTGTGCAAAGTTTGGCGATTCTACGTGCAACGGTGTAGACGCAGTGCTGCAAACAGACAGACAAACAGACAGATGAAAAATCGGTCAGAGACCGAGGACTTGCCGGAATGTACTTTTTTATCGGCCATTTAGGACAAATATGGCGGCCGAACCACGTGACCGATGATGTCATCATTAACATATTTTATTCCACGTGGAGAGTTGTTTACAATGAGCCATACCTCAATTTTTTATATTCAGGACTTTCGGAGATGTGGAGGTGCAGAGTTTTTCGGTTTTTCCAAGATGGCGGCCGAACCACGTGACTGATGACATCATCATTAACATATTTTATTCCCCATGGAGAGTTCTTTACAATGGGCCATGTCTCAATTTTTTCTATTCAGCACTTTCGGAGATATGGAGGTGCATAGTTTTTCGGATTTTCCAAGATGGCGGCCGAATCACGTGACCGATGACGTCATCATTAACATATTGTATTCTCCATGGAGAGTTCTTTGCAATGAGCCATGTCTCAATTTTTTCTATTCAGTACATTCAGAGATATGGATGTGCAAAGTTTTTCGGTTTTTACAAGATGGCGGCCGAACCACGTGACTGATGACGTCATCATTAACATATTTTATTCCCCATGGAGAGTTCTTTCCAATGAGCCATGTCGCAATTCTTTCTATTCAGCACTTTTGGAGATGCAAATTTTTTCGGTTTTTCCAAGATGGCGGCCGATCCACGTGACTGATGACGTCATCATTAACATATTTCATTCCACATGGAGAGTTCTTTACATTGAGCCATGTCGCAATTTTTTTCTGTTCAGCACTTTTGGAGATAGATGATGCAAAGTTTTTCGGTTTTTCCAAGATGGCGGCCGAACCACGTAACGTATGACGTCATCATTAACATATTTTATTCCACATGGAGAGTTCTTTACAATGAGCCATGTCTCAATTTTTTCTATTCAGCACTTTCGGAGATATGGAGGTGCACAAAAAATATTCTGCACCATTGGGAGATGGGGCCAAAAACGATGCACAGCAGGATATCTCATAAAGTTGTGGACAGATTCGGACGAAACTTGGTGGACAGGTTGGGTGTGACAAGGCAGAATCGATGTGATTTTGGTGAAGATGTGGACATGGATTCGGCTACAAGAATTATTTAATTTCCTCAGTGATTCTTCACCATTGAGAGATCAAACCAAAAGCGATATATCTATAACATGATATTAAAAAAATTATGGATGAGTTATGACTAAACTAGGTGGATGAGTCGGTTCGGTGACAGGAACAAGCCGATTCGATTTTGGTTCAGGTCCGAATCCAGATCTGGTCTATCGGTGCATACAAACATAAACTGCTTAGCCTGGCGGGGGCGTTGTTCCAAGTGCCGTTCTCGTTCATCATATTTTGGATAACGCAGCCTCGGGCTCTGGCATTATACATGGAAAAGCAAATCGATTACACCCCGCCCCGGACGAGGCAAAACGCTGGTGCACGTGACCGTGACGCCGGAAATGACGTTGCTGACACCATCCAGTCGTAGCTATGGTGACGCCGGAAATGACGTTGCTGACACCACCCAGTCGTAGCTATGGTGACGCCGGAAAGGACGTTACTGAGACACTCGGTCTTAACCCTGGTGGAGCTCCGTACTAAAGCACGCGAGGAAATTGTGAGACTGAGATTTTATATACACATACACCTTAGAAAAGCTTTTTTTATACACATTCACTTCATTCAGAAGTTCAAAAAGATGCGATTACAAATCTTCCCTCACCCTCCCCACAACCCCTCCACCCTCTCCCCCTCCCCTCCCCCACACGCCGCTTGGTCACTTGCATGATATTTAGCCATATTTACCCATATTTACTGGCATAACATTCACTCATAATTCATATTTACCCATAAATTATATTCACCCATAAATCATATTTACCCCTGCTATCGAAGGTGGGTGAAGGATGTGTTATGTGTCTGTGTCTGTGTTACCCATGTCTGTTTGTCTGTTTGTCTGTGAACAAGATATCTCAAAAAGTTGTGGGCGGATTTGGACGGAATCTGTCGGAGAGGTAGCATATGTCATATATGACAAGGACGAAATGATTCGATTTTGGTGAAGATCCGGACCCGGCTGCTATCATTTTTTAAGTGATTCTTCACCATTGGGAGATAGGGCCAAAAACGATACATAGCGGGATATCTCAAAATGTTGTGGACAGATTTGGACGAAACTTGGTGGACTGGTTGGGTGTCTGACAAGAAAGAAGTGATTCAATTTTGATGACGTTTCGAATCCGGATCCGGATCAGATAATTTTAAAGTGATTTTTCACCATTGAGTTGTCGGGCTAAAATCGATATATAACACGATATCTCATTGCCCGCCGATGTCACTCGATCCGAAGTATTATTTGTGCACATTTACCTCAGAAGTGCATTTGTACACAATGCACGCGGTGCAGCATCAGCGGACGCCAAAGGATATGTTGTCCATCGCCCCCTCCCAATACAGTGTCTATGAGCTGCACGGCGGTATTGCCGGGCGTCGAAGGCCGAAGGTGCCCCGGCAATGCCGCGCTGGAGGATATTTATTTATTTGAAGTGGGGGCGATGTACTTTGAATGTGTCTATGCTTGTATGTTATATTTTTAGTTCCCCTGTGGTATAAATATACCTATGAAATAGCTAATTAATATCTCAAAAGTTACATCTGCGATTTGCAAATAAATACAGTTGTGTAAATAATATTCAAGCGGTTGGAACTGCTCGAATGATTAGTTCAATTGTTTCAATGTTGATCTTAATGGAAAATATTGTTTTTTGGTGATGAGAATATTCACTTTTTCTTTGCAGGTGCAGTTTTGTACTTGTTTGCCGAACAGTTGTTTGCCGAACGCTTGACATCACCTGCTGACTTTGGTGAGAGTTTTTAGATCTGCTGTGGTGATAGTCAGCAGAGCTTTTCCGATACTCATTCGTCCGGCATCGTCTGTCATCTGTCTGCCGGTGTCTTATCAACTTTTTTCAAAGTGTATCTTCTCAAAGAGCTCATTGTGGATTCTTTCAATACTTGTTACACTGATTGTATGGGCTCCTCCCCTCAAAGTAGTAGATAATTTTTGGAATTTGTATGTTTTTGAATTTTCTGAAACTTCAAATTGGACTTTATCATTGGAATTTCAAACTCTATCATTTCTCGAAGATCATCTTTTCTAATCATGCATGTAGCAGGTTTAGGACCTTACTAGGTACCCAAGCAGTATGGGTGCTGTTGAATCATCCAAAGGGACAGAACATGGTACGAATGCTACACATTCGTACAGATCCAAAGGGCCAATTTTAGGGCGGTTTATATGATCTAAAATGACAGTTTTGGGGGCGAAGTTACCATTACTTCTGCAGGCTTAATTATTAGGTATAACATGTTTGTGGTATAGGGCAATGAAAGAAATCATATCTGATTTTCCTATAAACCGGATACAGCAGACTAACTGCAGGGCCGTGTGTTCAAACTCAGGCCCGGCATGAAGCAAGTTTTGTTTTTCATCCTGGTTGAAAAATTGAGGTTTTCCCTACTGAACCATGTTTACTGAATTCTGAATTCACAATTGTGTCACCCGATGCAAGGGCGTTAGATGACGGGTAGAATTGCCTTCGTCCAAACGTCGTAAAATAAATACCAATTCAGAAATTAATATAAACTTACAAATATTCTTATTTGTGTTTTTTTTCTCTTTTCAGGTGCTGTTCCTGGTATCATTCTTCATATCGTTATCACGCGTGGTCCTGCCATTATCAAACTCCATCGCACCTCATCAAAAAGAGAAAAGTCACCAAAATCCATAGCAAATTTCACATCATCTTTGTCCTAAACAAAAGGTTTAAAGAAAAACGAAAAGTTACGAAAAAAACCGACTTTAAATAAAGTCTGATTTTGTTGATTTACTGCACAAATTACATTTTAAGCACACATCGATATAAATATCTTCCAATTTTTTTGTAAATTCGGAAGTTTATCATGGGTAAACCAAAAGGCAAAAGCACTGCTCAAAGAAGAGAAGAGTCTAAGTTAAGAATGAGAAAATCGCGTGAGAATGAAACACCAGAGAAGAGAAAACTGAGGCAGAACACAGATCAAGAGAAACACACAGAATCAAGGGAAAATGAAACAACAGAGAAGAGAGTTAAAAGACAGAGAACAGTGAAAAGTTCAATGCAACACATTCGTGAGGTTGAAACACCAGAGAAGAGAAAACTGAGGCAGAACACAGATCAAGAGAAACACACAGAATCAAGGGAAAACGAAACAACAGAGAAGAGAAAACTGAGGCAGAACACAGATCAAGAGAAACACACAGAATCAAGGGAAAATGAAACAACAGAGAAGAGAGTTAAAAGACAGAGAACAGTGAAAAGTTCAATGCAACACATTCGTGAGGTTGAAACACCAGAGAAGAGAAAACTGAGGCAGAACACAGATCAAGAGAAACACACAGAATCAAGGGAAAACGAAACAACAGAGAAGAGAAAACTGAGGCAGAACACAGATCAAGAGAAACACACAGAATCAAGGGAAAATGAAACAACAGAGAAGAGAGTTAAAAGACAGAGAACAGTGAAAAGTTCAATGCAACACATTCGTGAGGTTGAAACACCAGAGAAGAGAAAACTGAGGCAGAACACAGATCAAGAGAAACACACAGAATCAAGGGAAAACGAAACAACAGAGAAGAGAAAACTGAGGCAGAACACAGATCAAGAGAAACACACAGAATCAAGGGAAAACGAAACAACAGAGAAGAGAAAACTGAGGCAGAACACAGATCAAGAGAAACATACAGAATCAAGGGAAAATGAAACAACAGAGAAGAGAGTTAAAAGACAGAGAACAGTGAAAAGTTCAATGCAACACATTCGTGAGAATGAAACACCAGAGAAGAGAAAACTGAGACAGGAAAATGTGAAAAAATCAATGAGAATCATTAGAGAAGTGAAGATTAACATAATCCCAGAAAATGAAACAGTGATTTCAGAGTTTTTGAAAAATGTTAAGGATTCTGCAAATTATATATGTTGTTCATGTCACCGTTTAATGTACAGAATGACAGTTATACACTTGAATGAAGATAGATACAAGAAGTGTTCCAGCAGTTTGTTCAATGATGTACTTTCATATAGATTAAAGTCGCATGATGGCCAAGAGTGGATATGTAGAACATGTGATTTGACTCTGAAGACAGGAAAAATGCCTGCACAATCAAAGGCTAATAACTTGTCGCTACAACAACAGCCACGTGAACTGAAAGACCTAAATGCGCTGGAACTAAGATTGATATCGCAAAGAATCCCATTCATGAAAATGGTTGGTTTACCAAGAGGAAAACAACATGGTATACATGGTCCTGCAGTTAACGTGCCATCAAAATTAGATGCTGTTTGTAAACTGTTCCCACGATTGCCATCTGAATCACAGATAGTGCCCATGAAGTTGAAACGGAGTCTGAAACATTCCTCTCATTATATGTATGATTATGTACATGCTGATAGAGTTTTGAATGCTTTGCGCAGGTTAAAGTTAGACAACCCTCATTACACAAATATTGAAATCAATGAAAACTGGGCCTGTGATGCTGCACATGATGACATTGAGCTTTGGCAAGCAATTAGCTGTGATGATCCTAGCTTGAAGAAACGAAAACAAAGTTCGTGTGAAACACAATCAACACCTGGCTCTACTGACCATAGTTCAGAAAGTGTAGCACAGGGCTGTTCAGAAGAAAAACAACCAACATTTGTGATTGATGTATCAATGTCAGATCTGCCACAACATTGTCAGACAGACTATGCAAAGTTGAATGTCTTAGCTAGGAAAAACAGGATGAATATTGTTGACGTTCCACGTGATGGCAATTGTATGTTCTATTCTGTTTGTTACCACCTTGACAGGCTAGGAGTGACTACATGTAACCCAGTTTTGTTGCGTGAACAAGTTGCTGATTTCATGACCACAAATGCTGAGAATTATCGTGACTTTATATCAGCCAGGATAGCAACAGAAAATTTGTCTAATGCTGATACTGAGCAACCAACGGAACATGATAGAGCTATCAGGGAAATACAGGATATCGAAACACAAAGAGAGTTGCAATGGATAAGGTACATTGATGAAGTTCAATATGGAAATCAATGGGGAGACCACGTAACACTACAGGCACTGGCAGATATGTTTTCATTCACTGTTTATGTTCATGCAACGTCAAGCTCTACCATGCACACTGTATGTTCCAGATATCACAGTGATAAGGAATTTCATCTTGGATTGATTGGTCAATCTCACTATGTTGTGTTTGAGCCATACTCTGTATGCGATGGTACAAGTGTATCCTTGTCAAATGACGAAGTGCTTGAAAAACATGTTAATATGTCTGACACGAGTAGAGTGGCATCATCTTTGGAGACTGAAACGTGTGATGGAAAGACAACTGTGACTAAGGAAAACACATTAAGTGATGACTCTGATGAGGAACTAGTTGCTGAAGATGAGCATGCTTTTGAAGAAGCTTCTAAAGTTTGCGGCTTGCCATATGAAACCAGCATGATGAATGAAAATCCAGAATTAGTAAACAAATTGATAAGTGTTGCACCAGGAGATAACGAGAAGCCAATGCCACTTCTGAGTGATCCTAATTTTGAGGAATTGTCACATCCAGATAAATATCCAGATGGATCAAATGCACTGACAACTGATCGACCAATTCATTTAACTCCACGAAAATACTTCAACCAAAGACTACTTGATGTAGATGGACGATTTGCGAAATCAATTGAATATCTCCTTAGTGCACAATATGCTACTGAAAGCAAACAAGTTCAGAGTGATATCAATCACTTCATGTTTCGTAGAGCTAGTGGCAAACACTTTCGTGGCAAAAGACTCACAGCTGGTATGGTGAAAAGTGTTGAACACATGAGTAGACTTATACAATCTGACCATGCATATAGAATCCTGAAGAATGTTAGAGGGACACAGGCCTACTTTCAAACTGTATTTTATGATGTACTCGCCATGGTTCGACAAGTAGGTAATCCTACATGGTTTTTCACAGTATCTGCTGCCGACATGCAATGGCCTGATGTAATTCAACCAATAGCTCGACAGTATGGTACAATACTGAGTGACGATGATGTGAAAATTATGTCATTTGCAGATAGATCAATGTGGTTGAGATCAAACCCTGTCACTGCTGCACGCCAGTTTCAATACAGATTAGAGCTTTTGTTCAGAGATGTACTGAAATCGAATGCTCATCCGCTAGGTGAGATTGTTGACTATGTGATCCGTATAGAATTTCAAGCTCGTGGATCTCCTCATGCTCACACATTACTTTGGGTAAAAAATGCACCAAAATTAGATGTTGCATCTGATGAAGCTGTTGCATCTTTCATGGACAAACATGTATCTTGTGCTCTGCCAGATGATGATCCTGTGCTACACACATTAGTTGAAAGGTTGCAAGTCCATAGTCACTCGTCTTACTGTAGAAAAAAGGGTTGTTGTCGATTCAAATACCCAAAACCACCGAGTTCAAGAACTATCATTGCCAGAGAACCAGATGAACAAAATTCAAAACTGGTCAAGGAAAGTGCCAAGTGTGTTCTCAGCAAAGTGAAAGAGGTATTGTCCGATGAAAGTACCCCAAAGAATGTTAGTATGAAAAAACTGTTGGATATGGCGAATGTACCAGAAGAACTTTATGCAAATGCGTTGCCAGTTTCTGAGAAAGGCAAACATATACTGCTGAGGAGAAACCCTTCTGAAGTTAATGTTAATCCATACAATCCTACTGTATTGAAAGCATGGCAAGCAAACATTGATATCCAGTTCATTGTTGATGCATATGCATGTGTTATGTATGTAGCTGCTTACATGACCAAGAATGAAAAAGGTGTAGGAGAGCTATTGAAACAAGTGTGCAAAGAATACAAAGATCAGGACATCAAAACAATGTTGAGACGTGTGGGATCAGTATTCTTGAACCATCGTGAAGTAAGTGCACAAGAAGCTGTGTATCGAATTTTGTCAATGCCAATGAAGAAATTCAGTAGACAGGTGTTGTTTGTCAATACTGATGCAAAAACAGAACGATCAGCTGTGCTGAAACCACAAAAAGAGCTTGATGATCTGGATGATGGAGATGAGGATATATTCCAAAGTAACATCATCATAAGATATGCTTCAAGGCCTAACATATTGGAAAACCTGTGCCTTGCTGATTTTGCTGCCAATTATACGGTTAGTCATTGTGACAGAGGTGAAGAGATAGATGACAGTGTTCCTGTAGTATTAGAAATGGATCAAGAACAGGCAGGATTAGCTGACAGAGATAGACTCCCGAAGTACATCAAGTTGAAAGATGGCAAAGGAACAATGCATAAACGTCGATGTGAAGCAGTAATTCGATTTAGAAAGTTTAGTTTTGAAAAAGACTCCAGTAACTTCTATCGAGCAAAACTGATGCTATATTTACCATGGAGAAATGAGGATGTTGATCTGACTGCAGGCTTTCCTGATTATGCTTCTCATTATTTTGCCGTTGCCGATGCCATATGTGAAAATGAGGCAAAATTCACACAAAATTTGGAACTAATCGATCAAGCTATGCATGATCATGCAGAATATGGACCACCGGAACATGCATGGGCAAACATTGCACCCGGTGCTGAGCATAACAATTTGCAAGATATAAATGAAGACATTGATGTGGAGAGGGATATTGACCAGGAAGATCTTGATGCAAATGCCAACATGATTGAATGGCCAAAATGTATCCAGACATCAGAACTTGTAGCACGTTATCAAGCTGAAGCTGACCGAGAGCTTATGTCACCCTCAGAATATCGAAAAATGATTCGTAGACTCAATGTGAAACAGGCAGAGATCGTTTTTTATCACAGACAGTGGTGCAAAGCTGCCGTAATAGCAATGAAACAGGGTAAAGCTGTAAAACCATACAGACTTTTCTTGAGTGGTCCTGGTGGTGTTGGAAAAAGTCATGTGATAAAACTGATACATTCAGACACTAGAAAGTTGTTAGCACTGTCAGGTGGGATAAAACCAACAGATGTCACGGTGTTGTTGACTGCTCCTACAGGAGTTGCTGCATTTAATATTGGAGGAATGACCATTCACTCAGCGCTGCTTCTCCGAACAACTAAGTATGGGAAAGAAGGTGACCATCTGTCATTTGAGAAACTGAATTCTCTACGATCCAAGCTGGAACATCTGCACTTGGTTATCATTGATGAAATTTCCATGGTTGGATCAGATATGTTGTTGAACATCCACAAGCGTCTAGAGGAAATTAAAGGAGTTACTGGAGATTCAATATATTTTGGTAATGTGTGTATTCTTGCAGTTGGAGATTTGTATCAACTTCCTCCAGTGAGACAGTCACAAATATATCAACCTGTACGTGATCCAGTCGAAAGGTTGAATGGTTGTCTCTGGAAAGAAGAGTTCAAAATACATGAGTTGGATGAAGTTATGCGTCAGAAAGATGACTGTGCATTTGCAGAATTGCTTTGCCGTGTTAGAGTTGGGAAATGTACAAATAGAGATCTGGATGTATTGAAATCTAGAGAAATCAGTTTAGATGATCCAAATTACCCACACGATGTACTCCACGTATTTGCATTCAACTGTGATGTTGATGACAGGAATATGGCAAAATTGGAGAAACTTGCACCAAGTCCTAAACAGCGTATTTACATTCATGCATCAGATGACAAAACGGACAGCACAGGACAACTAAATTTGGAAAGAATACCAACTTCACAGAAACGTTCTGAAACTGCTGGTCTTCATACGACTCTCATTTTGGCAATTGGTGCACGAGTGATGCTCACATATAATGTGGATACTGGAGATGGACTTGTTAATGGTGTAATTGGAACTGTTGAAAGTATCATAGAAAATACAAACAAAGGAGTTGCTATAGTTCTGGTGAAATTTGACAACGAAAATGTAGGTACAAGTGCTATTTCTGGAAGTCAGTGGAAAGACCGATATCCCAATGCAGTTCCAATCAAAAGACACGAAGGGAAATTTGAAAAAGGAAACAGGAAGGCAGCGCAAATCTCCAGAAGACAATTCCCGCTTACACTGGCTTGGGCAGTAACAATTCATAAGTGTCAGGGTCTCACAGTGGATGAAATTGTTGTCAGCATGAAGGGTGCAAAACGATTTGGAAAAGGACAAGCATATGTGGCATTCAGTCGAGTGAAGACTCTGCTTGGTTTGCATATACTTGACTTCGATTCAGCTGGAATAAAAGCTAATGATAAATTGGAACATGAAATTAATGAAATGTGTGTTAATACATTATCAATGGAAGAGTTAAATCTTTTGACCTTGCACAAACCTGACTGGATAACAGTGGGTCACTTAAATATCCATTATTTCCTGGAGAAATTAGCAGACCTGATGAGTCATAGAGAAAATCAAATTTTAGCTGAAACAGATGTTATGTGTTTCACTGAAACCTATCTGACAGATGATCATAATGTTGATGAATTTGCTGAGAAATATGGATATACAGTTTTCAGACAAAATATTCCAAGCATGCATGATCATGGTAATTTGCACGGAGTGATGATATGTGCTCTGACTGATCTGCAACCTAAAGAACTAGAACTGATATCTGTGAAAGGATTGGAGTCAAAAGCGATAGTTTTAGAAACGCAGAAATCACGTTTTGTTGTTACTGTAGTTTATAGGAAACCATCATTCCCAATGAAAACCTTCTTGCTACAACTAAGTAGTCTTCTTGATTTGATGCCATTACATGTGCCAACAATCATACTTGGTGACTTCAATGATGATTTGACAAACCAAAGACAAACAGAGTTGACAAAGCTCATGCAATGCTATGGATTCAAACAATGTATTAACCAGGCAACAACAGATAGAGGTACAATGATAGATCACATATATTTCAATAAAAATGAACCGGAACAAGTTCACATGGACGTGCATGATACGTACTATTCTGATCATGACATGACTTTTGTCACCACAGAGTGTACATGAATGGTTCATGAGACATAATTGATGTCGTTGTAAGTTGTTATAGCAGATATTCTCCGCAAGCATGACATATATGACAGCATACTATGATTTCAAATAGTACATTACATATCTTAGCCCAGACAGAGCTACATTATCAAATATTTACCTGATTGTAATTAACATCAGTAATTAAATATTGATACATGTGAACTTCCTCCAGTGAGACAGTCACAAGTCTATCAACCTGTATGTGAACCAATAAAGGTTGAATGGTTGTCTCTGGAAAGATGAGTTCAAAATACATGAACAGCAACACTTCAAATTGGATACACTTCTTCATCAGAAGCTATATCAAATTCTCTAGAACTGCTAAACCCAATGGTGTCAATCATGACCAGTGAATGATCTCGTCATCTGAATCTTGTAACACCAATGACCTCTGGTGTGATACTATACTGTATGTGACTTGATTAGTGTTGTACAATGTTGACTACCCTTTGTTAAAATACCTGAAAATGAGTTTGTGATTTTACATCATTTGTGATTTTATATCATGTGATTTACATTTTACACGTCCAGCATGGTGATTTTAGTTCGGTGGGAATCAGAATATGGTTTTGACATACACTCAATATCTTGGTTCACATTTCTGGTACAGAGTAGTATGTTGTGCACATGTGTTCTGAGCATCTGTATTAAAGATAGTATCTCATCTTGCATATAATGCACTTGTGTGATCTTACTCTTCACAACCTTTGATTTTCTCCTCAGTGCTAGTGGACACAGCCTTCATAACATTCAATCGACTCAGTTGAAAGTTCAATGACATTCTAGAATGGCTGAAACTGGTCAGAAAGTATCTCTAGTATTGTTCTTTGTCAGGTCGATCTTGATTCCTGGATGTGACTTGTTTTTAGTTAAATACCAAAATGAGTGGTGTTTGGATCAACGATTACAAAGAAATTACGACTGATGAAGCTGAGAACATCTGTTATATTGCAGACAGAGTTAAATGCAATTATGACGTCATAAGGGAGGCACCTATGACGTCATCATTAACATATTTTATTCCCCATGGAGAGTTCTTTACAATGAGCCATGTCTCAATTTTTTCTATTCAGCACTTTTGGAGATATCGAGGTGCAAGGTTTTTTGGTTTTTCAAAGATGGCGGCTGAACCACGTGACCGATGACGTCATCATGAACATATTTTATTCCCCATGGAGAGTTCTTTACAAGGAGCCATGTCTCAATTTTTTCTATTCAGCACTTTTGGAGATATGGAGGTGCAAAGTTTTTCGGATTTTCCAAGCTGGCGGCAGAAGCACTTGACCGATGACGTCATCATTAACATGTTTTATTCCCCATGGAGAGTTCTTTACAATGAGCCATGTCTCAATTTTATCTGTTCAGCACTTTTGGAGATACAGTGGAACAAAGTTTTGCCGTTTTTCCAAGATGGCGGCCGACCACGTGACATATGACGTCATCATTAACATATTTTATTCCCCATGGAGAGTTCTTTACAATGAGCCATGTCTCAATTTTTTCATTTCAGCACTTTCGGAGATGTTGAGGTGCAAAGTTTTCCCATTTTTCCAAGATGGCGGCCGAACCACGTGACCGATGGCGTCATCATTAACATATTTTATTCCCCATGGAGAGTTCTTTACAATGAGCCATGTCTCAATTTTTTCTGTTCAGCACTTTTGGAGATTTTGTGGTGCAAAGTTTTGCCGTTTTTCCAAGATGGCGGCCGACCACGTGACTGATGACGTCATCATTAACATATTTTATTCCCCATGGAGAGTTCTTTACAATGAGCCATGTCTCAATTATTCTGTTCAGCACTTTTGGAGATATAGTGGTGCAAAGTTTTGCCGTTTTTCCAAGATGGCGGCCGACCACGTGACATATGACGTCATCATTAACATATTTTATTCCCCATGGAGAGTTCTTTCCAATGAGCCATGTCTCAATTTTTTCTGTTCAGCACTTTTGGAGATATAGTGGCGCAACGATTTGCCGTTTTTCCAAGATGGCGACCGAACCACGTGACTGATGACGTCATCATTTACATATTTTATTCCCCATGGAGAGTTCTTTACAATGAGCCATGTCTCAATTTTTTCTGTTCAGCACTTTTGGAGATATAGTGGTGCAAATTTTTGCCGTTTTTCCAAGATGGCGGCCGACCACGTGACATATGACGTCATCATTAACATATTTTATTCCCCATGGAGAGTTCTTTACAATGAGCCATGTCTCAATTTTTTCTGTTCAGTACTTTCGGAGATATAGAGGTGCAAATTTATTCGGTTTATCCAAGATGGCGGCCGAACCACGTCACTGATGACGTCATCATTGAGGCACAGTATATTAGAGGGCAAGACCATTATGTGTGCAAAGTTTGGCGATTCTCCGTGCAACGGTGTAGACGCAGTGCTGCAAACAGACAAACAGACAGACAAACAGACAGACAAACAGACAGACAGACAAATGAAAAATCGGTCAGAGACCGAGGACTTGCCGGAATGTACTTTTTTATCGGCCATTTAGGCCAAATATGGCGGCCGAACCATGTGACCGATGACGTCATCATTAACATATATTATTCCCCATGGAGAGTTCTTTACAATGAGTCATGTCTCAATTTTTTCTATTCAGCACTTTCGGAGATATGGAGGTGCTAGGTTTTTCCAAGATGGCGGCTAACCCACGTGACCGATGACGTCATTATTAACATATTTTATTCCCCATGGAGAGTTCATTACAATGAGCCATGTCTCAATTTTTTCTATTCAGCACTTTCGGAGATATGGAGGTGCTAGGTTTTTCCAAGATGGCGGCTAAACCACGTGACCGATGACGTCATTATTAACATATTGTATTCCCCATGGAGAGTTCTTTACAATGAGTCATGTCTCAATTTTTTCTATTCAGCACTTTCAGAGATATGGAGGTGTTAGGTTTTTCGGTTTTTCCAAGATGGCGGCCGAACCACGTGACATATGACGTCATCATTAACAAATTTTATTCCCCATGGAGAGTTCTTTACAATGAGCCATGTCTCAATTTTTTCTGTTCAGCACTTTTGGAGATATAGTGGTGCAAATTTTTTGCCGTTTTTCCAAGATGGCGGCCGACCACGTGACATATGACATCATCATTTACATATTTTATTCCCCATGGAGAGTTCTTTACAATGAGCCATGTCTCAATTTTTTCTGTTCAGCACTTTCGGAGATATAGAGGTGCAAAGTTTTTCCAAGATGGCGGCCGAACCACGTGACTGATGACGTCATCATTAACATATTTGATTCCCCATGGAGAGTTCTTTACAATGAGCCATGTCTCAATTTTTTTGGTTCAGTACTTTTGGAAATATGGAGGTGCAAATTTTTTCGGTTTTTCCAAGATGGCGGCCGAACCACGCGACTGATGACGTCATCATTAACATCTTTTATTCCCCATGGAGAGTTCTTCACAATGAGCCATGTCTCAATTTTTTCTGTTCAGCACTTTGAGATATCGAGGTGCAAATTTTTTCGGTTTTTCCAAGATGGCGGCCGAACCACGTGACCGATGACGTCATCATTTGGGCACAGTATATTAGAGGGCAAGACCAATATGTGTGCTAAGTTTGGCGATTCTACGTGCAACGGTGTAGACGCAGTGCTGCAAACAGACAAACAGACAAACAGACAAACAGACAAACAGACAAACAAACGAACAGATCAACATACTTGCCGGAATCTTTTCCGGCAAGTAACGAACAGATCAACATACTTGCCGGAATTTTTTCCGGCAAGTAATGAAAAATCGGTCAGAGACCGAGGACTTGCCGGAATGTACTTTTTTATTGGCCATTTAGGACAAATATGGCGGCCGAACCACGTGACCGATGACGTCATCATTAACATATTTTATTCCCCATGGAGAGTTCTTTTCAATGAGCCATGTCTCAATTTTTTCTATTCAGCACTTTCGGAGATGTGGAGGTTTCGGTTTTTCCAAGATGGCGGCCGAACCACGTGACATATGATGTCATCATTAACAAATTTTATTCCCCATGGAGAGGTCTTTACAATGAGCCATGTCTCAATTTTTTCCATTCTGCACTTTTGGAGATATAGTGGTGCAAAGTTTTTGCCGTTTTTCCAAGATGGCGGCCGAACCACATGACCGATGGCATCATCATTAACATATTTTATTCCCCATGGAGAGGTCTTTACAATGAGCCATGTCTCAATTTTTTCTGTTCAGCACTTTTGGAGATATAGTGGTGCAAAGTTTTGCCGTTTTTCCAAGATGGCGGCCGACCACGTGACATATGACATCATTAACATATTTTATTCCCCATGGAGAGTTTTTTACAATGAGCCATGTCTCAATTTTTTCTGTTCAGCACTTTTGGAGATTTCGTAGTGCAAAGTTTTGCCGTTTTTCAAAGATGGCGGCCGACCACGTGACTGATGACGTCATCATTAACATATTTTATTCCCCATGTGGAGTTCTTTACAATGAGCCATGTCTCAATTTTTTCTGTTCAGCACTTTTGGCGATATAGTGGTGCAAAGTTTTGCCGTTTTTCCAAGATGGCGGCCGACCACGTGACATATGACGTCATCATTAACATATTTTATTCCCCATGGAGAGTTCTTTACAATGAGCCATGTCTCAATTTTTTCTGTTCAGCACTTTTGGAGATATCGTGGCGCAACGTTTTGCCGTTTTTCCAAGATGGCGACCGAACCACGTGACTGATGACGTCATCATTTACATATTTTATTCCGCATGGAGAGTTCTTTACAATGAGCCATGTCTCAATTTTTTCTGTTCAGTACTTTCGGAGATATAGAGGTGCAACGTTTTTTGGTTTCTCCAAGATGGCGGCCGAACCACGTGACCGATGACGTCATCATTTGGGCACAATATATTAGAGGGCAAGACAAATACGTGTGCAAAGTTTGGCGATTCTCCGTGCAACGGTGTAGACGCAGTGCTGCAAACAGACAAACAGACAGACAAACAGACAGACAAACAGACAGACAGACAAACAAACGAACAGATCAACATACTTGCCGGAAAATTTTTCCGGCAAGTAACAAACGAACAGATCAACATACTTGCCGGAAAATTTTTCCGGCAAGTAACAAACGAACAGATCAACATACTTGCCGGAAAATTTTTCCGGCAAGTAACAAATGAAAAATCGGTCAGAGACCGAGGACTTGCCGGAATGTACTTTTTTATCGGCCATTTAGGCCAAATATGGCGGCCGAACCATGTGACCGATGACGTCATCATTAACATATATTATTCCCCATGGAGAGTTCTTTACAATGAGTCATGTCTCAATTTTTTCTATTCAGCACTTTCGGAGATATGGAGGTGCTAGGTTTTTCCAAGATGGCGGCTAACCCACGTGACCGATGACGTCATTATTAACATATTTTATTCCCCATGGAGAGTTCATTACAATGAGCCATGTCTCAATTTTTTCTATTCAGCACTTTCGGAGATATGGAGGTGCTAGGTTTTTCCAAGATGGCGGCTAAACCACGTGACCGATGACGTCATTATTAACATATTGTATTCCCCATGGAGAGTTCTTTACAATGAGTCATGTCTCAATTTTTTCTATTCAGCACTTTCAGAGATATGGAGGTGTTAGGTTTTTCGGTTTTTCCAAGATGGCGGCCGAACCACGTGACATATGACGTCATCATTAACAAATTTTATTCCCCATGGAGAGTTCTTTACAATGAGCCATGTCTCAATTTTTTCTGTTCAGCACTTTTGGAGATATAGTGGTGCAAATTTTTTGCCGTTTTTCCAAGATGGCGGCCGACCACGTGACATATGACATCATCATTTACATATTTTATTCCCCATGGAGAGTTCTTTACAATGAGCCATGTCTCAATTTTTTCTGTTCAGCACTTTCGGAGATATAGAGGTGCAAAGTTTTTCCAAGATGGCGGCCGAACCACGTGACTGATGACGTCATCATTAACATATTTGATTCCCCATGGAGAGTTCTTTACAATGAGCCATGTCTCAATTTTTTTGGTTCAGTACTTTTGGAAATATGGAGGTGCAAATTTTTTCGGTTTTTCCAAGATGGCGGCCGAACCACGCGACTGATGACGTCATCATTAACATCTTTTATTCCCCATGGAGAGTTCTTCACAATGAGCCATGTCTCAATTTTTTCTGTTCAGCACTTTGAGATATCGAGGTGCAAATTTTTTCGGTTTTTCCAAGATGGCGGCCGAACCACGTGACCGATGACGTCATCATTTGGGCACAGTATATTAGAGGGCAAGACCAATATGTGTGCTAAGTTTGGCGATTCTACGTGCAACGGTGTAGACGCAGTGCTGCAAACAGACAAACAGACAAACAGACAAACAGACAAACAGACAAACAAATGAAAAATCGGTCAGAGACCGAGGACTTGCCGGAATGTACTTTTTTATCCGCCATTTAGGACAAATATGGCGGCCGAACCACGTGACCGATGACGTCATCATTAACATATTTTATTCCCCATGGAGAGTTCTTTACAATGAGGCATGTCTCAATTTTTTCTATTCAGCACTTTTGGACACATAGAGGTGCTAAGTTTTTCGGTTTTTCCAAGATGGCGGCCGAACCACGTGACATATGACGTCATCATTAACAAATTTTATTCCCCATGGAGAGTTCTTTACAATGAGCCATGTCTCAATTTTTTCTGTTCAGCACTTTTGGAGATATAGTGGTGCAAAGTTTTGCCATTTTTCCAAGATGGCGGCCGACCACGTGACATATGACATCATCATTAACATATTTTATTCCCCATGGAGAGTTCTTTACAATGAGCCATGTCTCAATTTTTTCTGTTCAGCACTTTTGGAGATTTCGTGGTGCAAAGTTTTGCCGTTTTTCCAAGATGGCGGCCGACCACGTGACTGATGACGTCATCATTAACATATTTTATTCCCCATGGAGAGTTCTTTACAATGAGCCATGTCTCAATTTTTTCTGTTCAGCACTTTTGGAGATATAGTGGTGCAAAGTTTTGCCGTTTTTCCAAGATGGCGGCCGACCACGTGACATATGACGTCATCATTAACGTATTTTATTCCCCATGGAGAGTTCTTTACAATGAGCCATGTCTCAATTTTTTCTGTTCAGCACTTTTGGAGATATAGTGGTGCAAATTTTTGCCGTTTTTCCAAGATGGCGGCCGACCACGTGACATATGACGTCATCATTAACATATTTTATTCCCCATGGAGAGTTCTTTACAATGAGCCATGTCTCAATTTTTTCTGTTCAGTACTTTCGGAGATATAGAGGTGCAAATTTATTCGGTTTATCCAAGATGGCGGCCGAACCACGTCACTGATGACGTCATCATTGAGGCACAGTATATTAGAGGGCAAGACCATTATGTGTGCAAAGTTTGGCGATTCTCCGTGCAACGGTGTAGACGCAGTGCTGCAAACAGACAAACAGACAGACAAACAGACAGACAAACAGACAGACAGACAAACAAACGAACAGATCAACATACTTGCTGGAAAATTTTTCCGGCAAGTAACGAACAGATCAATATACTTGCCGGAAAATTTTTCCGGCAAGTAACAAACAAACGAACAGATCAATATACTTGCCGGAAAATTTTTCCGGCAAGTAATGAAAAATCGGTCAGAGACCGAGGACTTGCCGGAATGTACTCTTTTATCGGCCATTTAAGACAAATATGGCGTCCGAAGCACGTGATAGATGACGTCATCATTAACATATATTATTCCCCATGGAGAGTTCTTTACAAAGAGCCATGTCTCAACTTTTTCTATTCAGCACTTTTGGAGATATGGAGGTGCTACGTTTTTCGGTTTTTCCAAGATGGCAGCCGAACCACGTGACCTATGATGTCATCATTAACATATTTTATTCCCCATGGAGAGTTCTTTACAATGAGCCATGTCTCAATTTTTTCTATTCAGCACTTTCAGAGATATGGAGGTGCACAATTTTTCGGTTTTTCCAAGATGGCGGCCGAACCACGTGACATATGACGTCATCATTAACATATTTTATTCCCCATTGAGAGTTCTTTACAATGAGCCATGTCTCAATTTTTTCCATTCTGCACTTTTGGAGATATAGTGGTGCAAAGTTTTCCCATTTTTCCAAGATGGCGGCCGAACCACGTGACCGATGGCGTCATCATTAACATATTTTATTCCCCATGGAGAGTTCTTTACAATGAGCCATGTCTCAATTTTTTCTGTTCAGCACTTTTGGAGATTTTGTGGTGCAAAGTTTTGCCGTTTTTCCAAGATGGCGGCCGACCACGTGACTGATGACGTCATCATTAACATATTTTATTCCCCATGGAGAGTTCTTTACAATGAGCCATGTCTCAATTATTTCTGTTCAGCACTTTTGGAGATATAGTGGTGCAAAGTTTTGCCGTTTTTCCAAGATGGCGGCCGACCACGTGACATATGACGGCATCATTAACATATTTTATTCCCCATGGAGAGTTCGTTCCAATGAGCCATGTCTCAATTTTTTCTGTTCAGCACTTTTGGAGATATAGTGGCGCAACGTTTTGCCGTTTTTCCAAGATGGCGACCGAACCACGTGACTGATGACGTCATCATTTACATATTTTATTCCCCATGGAGAGTTCTTTCCAATGAGCCATGTCTCAATTTTTTCTGTTCAGCACTTTTGGAGATATAGTGGCGCAACCTTTTTGCCGTTTTTCCAAGATGGCGACCGAACCACGTAACTGATGACGTCATCATTTACATATTTTATTCCGCATGGAGAGTTCTTTCCAATGAGCCATGTCTCAATTTTTTCTGTTCAGTACTTTCGGAGATATAGAGGTGCAAATTTATTCGGTTTTTCCAAGATGGCGGCCGAACCACGTCACCGATGACGTCATCATTGAGGCACAGTATATTAGAGGGCAAGACCATTATGTGTGCAAAGTTTGGCGATTCTCCGTGCAACGGTGTAGACGCAGTGCTGCAAACAGACAAACAGACAGACAAACAGACAGACAGACAAACAAACGAACAGATCAATATACTTGCCGGAAAATTTTTCCGGCAAGTAACGAACAGATCAACATACTTGCCGGAATCTTTTCCGGCAAGTAACGAACAGATCAACATACTTGCCGGAATTTTTTCCGGCAAGTAATGAAAAATCGGTCAGAGACCGAGGACTTGCCGGAATGTACTTTTTTATTGGCCATTTAGGACAAATATGGCGGCCGAACCACGTGACCGATGACGTCATCATTAACATATTTTATTCCCCATGGAGAGTTCTTTTCAATGAGCCATGTCTCAATTTTTTCTATTCAGCACTTTCGGAGATGTGGAGGTTTCGGTTTTTCCAAGATGGCGGCCGAACCACGTGACATATGATGTCATCATTAACAAATTTTATTCCCCATGGAGAGGTCTTTACAATGAGCCATGTCTCAATTTTTTCCATTCTGCACTTTTGGAGATATAGTGGTGCAAAGTTTTTGCCGTTTTTCCAAGATGGCGGCCGAACCACATGACCGATGGCATCATCATTAACATATTTTATTCCCCATGGAGAGGTCTTTACAATGAGCCATGTCTCAATTTTTTCTGTTCAGCACTTTTGGAGATATAGTGGTGCAAAGTTTTGCCGTTTTTCCAAGATGGCGGCCGACCACGTGACATATGACATCATTAACATATTTTATTCCCCATGGAGAGTTTTTTACAATGAGCCATGTCTCAATTTTTTCTGTTCAGCACTTTTGGAGATTTCGTAGTGCAAAGTTTTGCCGTTTTTCAAAGATGGCGGCCGACCACGTGACTGATGACGTCATCATTAACATATTTTATTCCCCATGTGGAGTTCTTTACAATGAGCCATGTCTCAATTTTTTCTGTTCAGCACTTTTGGCGATATAGTGGTGCAAAGTTTTGCCGTTTTTCCAAGATGGCGGCCGACCACGTGACATATGACGTCATCATTAACATATTTTATTCCCCATGGAGAGTTCTTTACAATGAGCCATGTCTCAATTTTTTCTGTTCAGCACTTTTGGAGATATCGTGGCGCAACGTTTTGCCGTTTTTCCAAGATGGCGACCGAACCACGTGACTGATGACGTCATCATTTACATATTTTATTCCGCATGGAGAGTTCTTTACAATGAGCCATGTCTCAATTTTTTCTGTTCAGTACTTTCGGAGATATAGAGGTGCAACGTTTTTTGGTTTCTCCAAGATGGCGGCCGAACCACGTGACCGATGACGTCATCATTTGGGCACAATATATTAGAGGGCAAGACAAATACGTGTGCAAAGTTTGGCGATTCTCCGTGCAACGGTGTAGACGCAGTGCTGCAAACAGACAAACAGACAGACAAACAGACAGACAAACAGACAGACAGACAAACAAACGAACAGATCAACATACTTGCCGGAAAATTTTTCCGGCAAGTAACAAACGAACAGATCAACATACTTGCCGGAAAATTTTTCCGGCAAGTAACAAATGAAAAATCGGTCAGAGACCGAGGACTTGCCGGAATGTACTTTTTTATCGGCCATTTAGAACAAATATGGCGGCTGAACCACGTGATAGATGACGTCATCATTAACATATTTTATTCCCCATGGAGAGTTCTTTAAAATGAGCCATGCCTAATTTTTTTCTATTCAGGACTTTTGGAGATGTGGAGGTGCAGAGTTTTTCGGTTTTTCCAAGATGGCGGCCGAACCACGTGACCGATGACGTCATCATTAACATTTTATTCCCCATGGAGAGTTCTTTACAATGAGCCATGTCTCAATTTTTTATATTCAGCACTTTCGGAGATATGGAGGTGCTAGGTTTTTCGGTTTTTCCAAGATGGCGGCCGACCACGTGACTGATGACGTCATCATTAACATATTTTATTCCCCATGGAGAGTTCTTTACAATGAGCCATGTCTCAATTTTTTCTGTTCAGCACTTTCGGAGATATGGAGGTGCAAAGTTTTTCGGTTTTTCCAAGATGGCGGCCGAACCACCTGACCGATGACGTCATCATTAACATATTTTATTCCCCATGGAGAGTTCTTTACAATGAACCATGTCTCAATTTTTTCCATTCTGCACTTTTGGAGATATAGTGGTGCAAAGTTTTTGCCGTTTTTCCAAGATGGCGGCCGACCACGTGACTGATGACGTCATCATTAACATATTTTATTCCCCATGGAGAGTTCTTTACAATGAGCCATGTCTCAATTTTTTCTGTTCAGCACTTTTGGAGATATAGTGGTGCAAAGTTTTGCCGTTTTTCCAAGATGGCGGCCGACCACGTGACATATGACGTCATCATTAACATGTTTTATTCCCCATGGAGAGTTCTTCACAATGAGCCATGTCTCAATTTTTTCTGTTCAGCACTTTGAGATATTGAGGTGCAAAATTTTTCGGTTTTTCCAAGATGGCGGCCGAACCACGTGACTGATGACGTCATCATTTGGGCACAGTATATTAGAGGGCAAGTCCAATATGTGTGCCAAGTTTGGCGATTCTAGGTGCAACGGTGTAGACGTAGTGCTGCAAACAGACAAACAGACAGACAAACAAACGAACAGATCAACATACTTGCCGGAAGCTTTTCCGGCAAGTAACAAACGAACAGATCAACATACTTGCCGGAAAATTTTTCCGGCAAGTAACGAACAGTTCAACATACTTGCCGGAATTTTTTCCGGCAAGTAACAAACGAACAGATCAACATACTTGCCGGAATTTTTTTCCCGGCAAGTAATAACAGATCAACATACTTGCCGGAATATTTTCCGGCAAGTAACAAGCAAACGGACTCAAATGCAATACCCGCTCCTCTGGCAAGGGTAACTAGACGTGTTAATTTCTATTCTCATCAAAGTGGCATTACTATATACAATTTAATGCAGAAATTCTTAAAATTACAAAAACAAACGTTGCGTGACAATGTTATTCGATGGGCCACACGTGGAACATTCCTCATTGCTTTGTCGTCCACACGTGGACGATCTCTCCCCCTCTGCCCCTTTCCAAGTATTTTGTGCACATGCGCTCATACGGCACTAACCTCATGACCAGGTGTTGAAAGAAACAAAAAAAAGGTCCATACCTTCACTGAATATTTTAAATTCGCAAACCAGTTAATTTATAAAGTATGATACCAACAGTAAAGTAAACATATATATATAGCCTTGGGTGATGAATATTTTGGGGTTGTGGGTTGGGAGGGGGGGGGGGGGAGGTGAAAGGCTAGAGGTGGGGAAGAGGGAGGGAAGTAACTGACCGAAACAAGAATTGCCTGTTGAGGTTGGATATGTTGATGGTGTCCATGTCTATGACATGAATCTGCCTGAATCCAGTAAGAGCCTGGACAATAAACACAGACAAAGTTAAATCATTTCAATATTCCGAATATTGCCTAAAATCACATGCACAGTACAGTGTTAGCAAAGCAATTTTAGCAAAAAAAGGTGCATAAAGCAATTTCACAACTGTACTCGATTGTAGAGGTAGCCGTCATTTTTGAGAAAGAAGAAACTAAAATATAGAAATATCATATACGAGTGAGGGGTGAGGGATGGGGAAGAGATTGGGAAAAAAAGAGAAGGTAAGGAAAAACAAAGGGAATGAAAGCAAGGAAGGAGGATAAATGGGAAGTGTTGTAAATGGGGGAGGTAGGAAAGTGGGGAGAGGGAGAAAAGCTGTGGAGGGAGAAAAGTTTGGGAGGGATTGTAACTGGAAGAGGAATTGTAAATTGGAGAAGGAAAATGTGGGAGGGATTGTAAATGGGAGAAGGAAAATGAGGGAGTGATTGTAAATGGGAGAAGAGAAACGTGGGAGGGATTGTAAATGGCAGAAGGGAAATGAGGGAGGGATTGTAAATGGGGGAGGTACAGTAAATGGGAGCGGGATTGTAAATGGGAGAAGGGAAATGGGGAAGGGATACGAGTTAACGATTGATATATAGGCCGATACGTATTGAATGTAATGTGAGAATTAGTCTTCGCGATATTCAAAGCCGTGATTTATCATCAATTTAGTTTAGTGACTGTGGCTTTACTGAGCTTGTATACACATCAAATGTATTGTGTGAATTGTGCCAGAATTATAGTGCAGGTCTCATGAATGGATGGAGTGATATAGAATGCAGCTTAGAACTGCTGAAAGAAAAAAAAAAAAAAAAAAAAAAAAAGGAAAACGTTATCTTCGAAAAACCTTAAGTGATCAGCTCTTGTATCAGAAAAAAAAATATTGACACGATCCCCTCCCTCTCCTCTCCTCCCCCCCAAATAATCTAAAACACAATAGGCCCATATTAATTATACAAAGGTAAGTTACCGTAGATTGATAAAAAATAGTCTGGAGGTTTTCTTCAGCAAGTTGACCAGATATTTGAGCCATTTCTTTACTGGTTTGAAATTTATTATGAGCACGTTTAACTTGCGGTGGTTTTACAACTACAGTCACGTGAAAAAGTAAGTACACCCCATGTAAAGTTTTGACTTTTTCAACATATTTCAACATACAGCTATTTGATCTTCATTTCAACAATACTGATAGATAAAGGTGATATAATATAACAAATATCATGAAATATTCACAATTTGTAGTCCATTGTATAATTTAAATAAACATAAATGCAAATTTCACATGTGGAAAAAGTAAGTACACCCCTACATTTATCACTACTTCAAATACCTAAAATTAGAATCAGGTGCACCAGCTCAGGTGCAAATGATTAGAACATCATTGGAGAGGATCTTGGAGGAACCTGTCTTATTTACCTCAGACATTTAGTTTGGCTTGCTGTTTGTTGTTGACGTGTGCGGCATCACCATGTCCAGATCAAAAGAGCTCTCTGAGGCCTTCAGAAAGAAGGTTATAGATACCTACGAGACTGGGAAGGGATTTTAAAAGATCTCCAAACAATTTGAAATCTATCATTCGACTATCCAGCAGATCATCTGCAAGTGGAGAAGATTCAAAACAACTGCCAACTTGTTCAGGCCAGGCCGCCCCAGCAAGTTCAGCCCGAGAGCAGACCGCAAGATGCTGAAAGAAGTCTCTAAGAACCCCAGAATGTCATCATGGGACCTACAGGTAGCTCTTGCCACTGTTGATGTCAAAGTGCACGAGTCTACCATTAGAAAGAGGCTGCACAAATTTGATCTACATGGGAGGTGTGCCAGGAGGAAACCTTTGCTGTCCAGAAAGAACATCAGGGCAAGACTAAGGTTTGCCAAAGAACACCGAGGCAAAGACCAGCACTTCTGTAACAATGTGCTCTGGACAGATGAGTCAAAGGTAGAGCTATTTGGCCACAGTACCAGAAGACATGTTTGGCAAAAACCAAAGACAGCATTTGACCACAAGAACCTGATACCAACTGTAAAGCATGGTGGTGGAAATATTATGGTTTGGGGCAACTTTGCTGCATCAGGGCCTGGGCAGCTCACCATCATATAATCCACTATGAATTCTTCATTGTACCAGAGGGTGCTTGAGGATAATGTGAGGCCATCCGTCAGAAAGTTGAAGCTCAACCGAAGGTGGACCTTGCAACATGACAATGACCCTAAACATACCAGTAAATCCACCAAGGAATGGTTGAAAAGAAAGAAATGAAGGCTTCTGGAATGGCCAAGTCAAAGCCCGGATCTAAATCCCATCGAGATGTTGTGGGGGGGATTTGAAACGAGCTGTGCATGCAATTGTGCATGCTGTGCAACAATTTTTTGTTGAATAAATTATTGCAAAGTCAATTTTTCATTGTTTTTTGTTCAATTAGATCACCTTCATCTATAGATACTGTTTAAATGAAGATCAAATATTGCGATGTCCACATATGTTAAAAAGATTTTAAAAAACATTTCATGGGGTGTACTTACTTTTTCCACATGCGAAATTTGCATTTATGTTTATTTAAATTATACAATGGACTACAAAATGTAAATGTTTCATGATATTTGTTATATTATAGCACCTGTATCTATCAATATTGTTGAAATGAAGATCAAATAGCTGTATGTTGAAATATGTTGAAAAAGTCAAAACTTTACATGGGGTGTACTTACTTTTTCATGTGACTGTATGAGACTCCAATTATTCCACAGGAATAGTTCAGGATTTTGGTGATTCCAAGACCGAGTTTTCCTCCCACCTCCAGTGATGGGTGCAAACCCTCAAGTTGTGGACAGGCCAGCAGTAAACGATCCGGCTGTAGCACTCCCCTTATCCACAGCAGCCGTTCATTGGTATTAGCATGAAATGGTGGGAACACGCCACCTCTCATCCACGGATATTTCCCATAACTTTGAGAGTCCGATTTGCCTCCAGGAACACAGCAGGTATGGTTAAGCATTTCGGAATTGCCCTCAGTTGACTCTTTCTTTCTAATACTGCAAATTGTGTTCAAAAGGCAATTTGATTTTGCCCGAACAACGACAGACTCAAAGTGCCCCAATCAGCAGAACTGAGTCAATGAAAGCGAACACACGACGTATGCGCGAAAGGCATCGACTGGCGTGCGAGACATTTTGAAAGTCTCGCATTCAACAATAATGCACCAACGAAAGTTCTACAATAAATGTGCAACGAGGTTCACTACTGCAGCCAGGAATGCTCAGTTCATACAATAAAGTCTCAGTAATGGTCATTAAAACTTGCCAAATCTTTGAGAAGCTCACATCCCAGGCCTCCAGCACCAACCACGAGGACTTGGCAAATCTCCTGCACAAAGTTCATCGTCTTTGGAGCAGAATGGGTAGGAAGATGGAAAAAATGTGTGGAAAATGTTCAGGGAAGGTGGGGGGAGGGGAGGAGAGGGAGAGGAGAACAAAGAGGATAAATTTTCTAAAAGGTTAGAAACATGTTTCAATTAGCTTATAACAAGGCACAGCCAGAACACTTGATAATAGGAGGTTTCAGTCAAATCTTTCTCGACTTTCAATGATATCCTCAAACATTTACATAGTATCCTTCAGCTGAGAGGTAAAAGAATGAATATAGTTGAAGAATACGATATACAGTGCCTTCAGAAAGTATTCACACCCCTTGACTTTACAAATTTTATGTTACAACCTGAATTTAAAATGGATAAAATCAAGATGTTTCGTCACTGATCTACACATAATACCCCATTAATGTGAAAGTGGAATATTTGTTTGAGAGATTTTTTTACAAAATAATTTAAAAAATGAAGTGCTGAAACGTCTTGAGTGAATAAGTATTCAACCCCTTTGCTATGACACTCCAAATTGAGCTCAGGTGTATCCAATTTCCTTTGATCATCCGTGAGATGTCTCTATAATTTGACTGGAGTCCACCTATGGCCAATTCAATTGGTTGGACAATATTTAGAAAGAAACACACCTTCCTATATTAGGTTCCACAGTTGACTACATGTCAGAGTATGCTCTACCATGAACTCCAAGGAACTGTCCATAGAACTCCGATATAGAATTGAGGAGGCACGTTGCATGGGGTAGGGGAGAAAACAATTTCTGGTGTTGAAAGTTCCCAAGACCACAGTGAGCTCCATTGTTAGGAGATGCAAAGAATATGGAACTGCCCAGACTCTTCATCGATCTGGCCTTCTGACCAAACTGAGCAACCAGGTAAAAGGACCTTGGTCAGAGAGGTGATAACGAACCCAATGACCACTCTGACAGAACTACAGAGTTCCTTCACTGAGATGGTAGAACCTGCCAGAAGGATAATAGTCACTGCAGCACTTCACACATCTAGGCTTTATGGGAGAGTGGCCAAATGCAAATGACTCCTGAGAAAAAAAGCACATGACAACACACCTGGAGTTTGAAAAAAGGCACAGGAAAGACAGAGCATGAGGCAAAATATTCTGTGGTCTGACGAGATGAAAATTGAACTCTTTGGCCTGAATGCAATGCACTACGTCTTGAAGAAATCGAGCACAGCCCTCACCCATCGAACACCATCCCTACCGTGAAGGATGGTGGTGGCAGCATCATGCTATGGGGATGCTTTTCAACGGAAGGGACTGGGTGACTTGTAAGGATAGAAGGAACAACGAATGGAGCCAAATACAGGGGAATCCTTAAGAAGAACCTGCTTCAAAGTGCAAAAGACCTCATACTGTGGTGAAGATTTACATTTCACCAGGACAATGACCAAAAGCATACAGCCAAAACAACACTGGAATGGCTTCAGAACAAGAATGTAAAGTCCTTGAGTGGCCCAGCCAAAGTCCAGACTTGAACCCCATTGAGAATTTGTGGAAAGACTTGAAGATTGATGTTCACTGACACTCCCCATCAAACGTGACAGAGCTTGAGCAAATCTGCAAATCCAGATGTGCAAAGATGATACAGACATACTCAAGAAGACCCAAAGTTGTAATCGCTGCCAAAGGCACTTCTACCAAGTATTGACTCAGGGGGTTGAATACTTATGTAAATTAGATATTTCTGCATTTCAATTTTAATTGTTATGTTAAATTTTCTAAAAATATATATTCCACTGACATTATGGGGTATTTTGTGTAGATCAGTGACAAAAAAAAAACTCAATTTAATCCATTTTAAATGAAGGCTGTAACACAACAAAATATGAAAAGTAAAGGGGTGTGAATACTTTCTGAAGCAATGAATGAAGGGATGTGCACAAGAAGAGAAATCATAAGTGTATTGACTACACAAGTATACATGCACCTTTTATAAATCAAGCAAGAGCAATGAGACGTTAATACACCATTGTCATGTGATAAGACATCACCACAGGTGGCTTCGTGCTCCATTAAGGTGAGAGGTCAATCTCTCATATACTCATGAGCGAACGATGATATGTTTTGGGATTCAATCATCAAACTATTTTCAGCCTCTTTGTTGCTGGTGGTAGTGGTATTTCATTTTTGAATGCAAAATCAAGGCTCGTGGAAGATCTTGAACAGCGGATGGATCTGGACGCAGCATAACAAGGAACAGCAGAAAGAGAAAGGAGAAATGCCAATATCAGGGCCGATGGAGAAATTAGACGGTGAAACAAGGGATGCGGGTAACAAGGAGGGGTAGTGGGAAAATGCAAGGGCTGGACAATATGGATACAGAAGCAAGATGTATTTTGGTGCGAGGGGTGTAGGGTGGTTTAGCGGGTGTAGAAACGATCATGGATTAGGGGGGATCTGAGATGGTGGTGAACAGCTGTCTTGAAGACCTGGAGGGAAGAAAGACATTGAAGAGAATGTGGACGTTGGTTCCACAATTGGGAAAAAGAGGAACAAATAAGTGGAGGTGAGCAGTGATTCTGGATTTTGAGAGTTTTACTAGAGGGGGTTTCCTGGTGGACCACGTGTGCCCTGCTGGTGAACGTGTTTGCATTTTTTTGCACCCCACCAGCCACCACGCTCTGGATAATTTGAGCTTTGCGATAAATGATTTAGCCATGTATGTGATCGGTTGGAACGTGAAAAAGGGCTCAGCGAAATATTTGTCCAGCAGGATGTAAATAAGTGTACACCGATAACGTGTTCACCTGTGGACCACCTTCAAAATCAGGGTGTGCCAAGGGTCCCGTTCTGTTCAGAAAGCAAGTGACGTGGTCCCACCTTCCTTGCCAATTCAACTCTGTATGGTCATCAGCAGACTGCATGCTGGAGACCACAAGGAATGGGCACAGAATGGGAACTAGACATCTAAGAGAACCTCAGCCATAGCAATAGAAACATGTCGAGCTATTCAGCCTTAAATGAATATTGTGAATATGATCACAAAAAAGGATATTAAAAAAAAATTAAAGATATTCCAAACAATCACAAAGTTTCAATGGACAACATCAACCAGAAGTATTCAAATTACCATCCCACACCTCTGTGTGTTCAGTTCAAAGAGTCATTAATTACTCTGAACTACAGCAACAGAAGCTATCAAAACTTTGGAAGATGTTGCACGTAAAGGCTGTACATGTTCCAAGATGATGCTCAGTAATGTGCTGAATATTCTGTTCACTTTGACATTAAACTATAGGTGTTGGGCAGTGGGATTTAAGGGGGGCAGGGAAGGGCATGTGGAAGAAATAAGGAGGGCAGGGGTGAAAAAGGAGGAGAAGGCAAAGCAAGAGGGGAGAAGGAAAAGAATGAGGGAAGAAGGCAAAGAAAGAGGGTAGAAGGCAAAGAAAGAGGGGAGAAGGCAAAGAAAGAGGGAGGTGATGGGGAAGGAGGCCTTGGAAGGAGGGCGTAAAGGGGGATGGGGAGCTTGCAAAAAAGGTGAAAAGAGGAGTGGAGAGAAATGGGACAGGGGTGGAGAGAAATGGGACAGGGGTGGAGAGAAATGGGACAGGGGGTGGAGAGAAATGGGACAGGGGGTGGAGAGAAATGGGACAGGGGGTGGAGAGAAATGGGACAGGGGGTGGAGAGAAATGGGACAGGGGGTGGAGAGAAATGGGACAGGGGGTGGAGAGAAATGGGACAGGGGGTGGAGAGAAATGGGACAGGGGGTGGAGAGAAATGGGACAGGGGGTGGAGAGAAATGGGACAGGGGGTGGAGAGAAATGGGACAGGGGGTGGAGAGAAATGGGACAGGGGGTGGAGAGAAATGGGACAGGGGGTGGAGAGAAATGGGACAGGGGGTGGAGAGAAATGGGACAGGGGGTGGAGAGAAATGGGACAGGGGGTGGAGAGAAATGGGACAGGGGGTGGAGAGAAATGGGACAGGGGGTGGAGAGAAATGGGACAGGGGGTGGAGAGAAATGGGACAGGGGGTGGAGAGAAATGGGACAGGGGGTGGAGAGAAATGGGACAGGGGGTGGAGAGAAATGGGACAGGGGGTGGAGAGAAATGGGACAGGGGGTGGAGAGAAATGGGACAGGGGGTGGAGAGAAATGGGACAGGGGGTGGAGAGAAATGGGACAGGGGGTGGAGAGAAATGGGACAGGGGGTGGAGAGAAATGGGACAGGGGGTGGAGAGAAATGGGACAGGGGGTGGAGAGAAATGGGACAGGGGGTGGAGAGAAATGGGACAGGGGGTGGAGAGAAATGGGACAGGGGGTGGAGAGAAATGGGACAGGGGGTGGAGAGAAATGGGACAGGGGGTGGAGAGAAATGGGACAGGGGGTGGAGAGAAATGGGACAGGGGGTGGAGAGAAATGGGACAGGGGGTGGAGAGAAATGGGACAGGGGGTGGAGAGAAATGGGACAGGGGGTGGAGAGAAATGGGACAGGGGGTGGAGAGAAATGGGACAGGGGGTGGAGAGAAATGGGACAGGGGGTGGAGAGAAATGGGACAGGGGGTGGAGAGAAATGGGACAGGGGGTGGAGAGAAATGGGACAGGGGGTGGAGAGAAATGGGACAGGGGGTGGAGAGAAATGGGACAGGGGGTGGAGAGAAATGGGACAGGGGGTGGAGAGAAATGGGACAGGGGGTGGAGAGAAATGGGACAGGGGGTGGAGAGAAATGGGACAGGGGGTGGAGAGAAATGGGACAGGGGGTGGAGAGAAATGGGACAGGGGGTGGAGAGAAATGGGACAGGGGGTGGAGAGAAATGGGACAGGGGGTGGAGAGAAATGGGACAGGGGGTGGAGAGAAATGGGACAGGGGGTGGAGAGAAATGGGACAGGGGGTGGAGAGAAATGGGACAGGGGGTGGAGAGAAATGGGACAGGGGGTGGAGAGAAATGGGACAGGGGGTGGAGAGAAATGGGACAGGGGGTGGAGAGAAATGGGACAGGGGGTGGAGAGAAATGGGACAGGGGGTGGAGAGAAATGGGACAGGGGGTGGAGAGAAATGGGACAGGGGGTGGAGAGAAATGGGACAGGGGGTGGAGAGAAATGGGACAGGGGGTGGAGAGAAATGGGACAGGGGGTGGAGAGAAATGGGACAGGGGGTGGAGAGAAATGGGACAGGGGGTGGAGAGAAATGGGACAGGGGGTGGAGAGAAATGGGACAGGGGGTGGAGAGAAATGGGACAGGGGGTGGAGAGAAATGGGACAGGGGGTGGAGAGAAATGGGACAGGGGGTGGAGAGAAATGGGACAGGGGGTGGAGAGAAATGGGACAGGGGGTGGAGAGAAATGGGACAGGGGGTGGAGAGAAATGGGACAGGGGGTGGAGAGAAATGGGACAGGGGGTGGAGAGAAATGGGACAGGGGGTGGAGAGAAATGGGACAGGGGGTGGAGAGAAATGGGACAGGGGGTGGAGAGAAATGGGACAGGGGGTGGAGAGAAATGGGACAGGGGGTGGAGAGAAATGGGACAGGGGGTGGAGAGAAATGGGACAGGGGGTGGAGAGAAATGGGACAGGGGGTGGAGAGAAATGGGACAGGGGGTGGAGAGAAATGGGACAGGGGGTGGAGAGAAATGGGACAGGGGGTGGAGAGAAATGGGACAGGGGGTGGAGAGAAATGGGACAGGGGGTGGAGAGAAATGGGACAGGGGGTGGAGAGAAATGGGACAGGGGGTGGAGAGAAATGGGACAGGGGGTGGAGAGAAATGGGACAGGGGGTGGAGAGAAATGGGACAGGGGGTGGAGAGAAATGGGACAGGGGGTGGAGAGAAATGGGACAGGGGGTGGAGAGAAATGGGACAGGGGGTGGAGAGAAATGGGACAGGGGGTGGAGAGAAATGGGACAGGGGGTGGAGAGAAATGGGACAGGGGGTGGAGAGAAATGGGACAGGGGGTGGAGAGAAATGGGACAGGGGGTGGAGAGAAATGGGACAGGGGGTGGAGAGAAATGGGACAGGGGGTGGAGAGAAATGGGACAGGGGGTGGAGAGAAATGGGACAGGGGGTGGAGAGAAATGGGACAGGGGGTGGAGAGAAATGGGACAGGGGGTGGAGAGAAATGGGACAGGGGGTGGAGAGAAATGGGACAGGGGGTGGAGAGAAATGGGACAGGGGGTGGAGAGAAATGGGACAGGGGGTGGAGAGAAATGGGACAGGGGGTGGAGAGAAATGGGACAGGGGGTGGAGAGAAATGGGACAGGGGGTGGAGAGAAATGGGACAGGGGGTGGAGAGAAATGGGACAGGGGGTGGAGAGAAATGGGACAGGGGGTGGAGAGAAATGGGACAGGGGGTGGAGAGAAATGGGACAGGGGGTGGAGAGAAATGGGACAGGGGGTGGAGAGAAATGGGACAGGGGGTGGAGAGAAATGGGACAGGGGGTGGAGAGAAATGGGACAGGGGGTGGAGAGAAATGGGACAGGGGGTGGAGAGAAATGGGACAGGGGGTGGAGAGAAATGGGACAGGGGGTGGAGAGAAATGGGACAGGGGGTGGAGAGAAATGGGACAGGGGGTGGAGAGAAATGGGACAGGGGGTGGAGAGAAATGGGACAGGGGGTGGAGAGAAATGGGACAGGGGGTGGAGAGAAATGGGACAGGGGGTGGAGAGAAATGGGACAGGGGGTGGAGAGAAATGGGACAGGGGGTGGAGAGAAATGGGACAGGGGGTGGAGAGAAATGGGACAGGGGGTGGAGAGAAATGGGACAGGGGGTGGAGAGAAATGGGACAGGGGGTGGAGAGAAATGGGACAGGGGGTGGAGAGAAATGGGACAGGGGGTGGAGAGAAATGGGACAGGGGGTGGAGAGAAATGGGACAGGGGGTGGAGAGAAATGGGACAGGGGGTGGAGAGAAATGGGACAGGGGGTGGAGAGAAATGGGACAGGGGGTGGAGAGAAATGGGACAGGGGGTGGAGAGAAATGGGACAGGGGGTGGAGAGAAATGGGACAGGGGGTGGAGAGAAATGGGACAGGGGGTGGAGAGAAATGGGACAGGGGGTGGAGAGAAATGGGACAGGGGGTGGAGAGAAATGGGACAGGGGGTGGAGAGAAATGGGACAGGGGGTGGAGAGAAATGGGACAGGGGGTGGAGAGAAATGGGACAGGGGGTGGAGAGAAATGGGACAGGGGGTGGAGAGAAATGGGACAGGGGGTGGAGAGAAATGGGACAGGGGGTGGAGAGAAATGGGACAGGGGGTGGAGAGAAATGGGACAGGGGGTGGAGAGAAATGGGACAGGGGGTGGAGAGAAATGGGACAGGGGGTGGAGAGAAATGGGACAGGGGGTGGAGAGAAATGGGACAGGGGGTGGAGAGAAATGGGACAGGGGGTGGAGAGAAATGGGACAGGGGGTGGAGAGAAATGGGACAGGGGGTGGAGAGAAATGGGACAGGGGGTGGAGAGAAATGGGACAGGGGGTGGAGAGAAATGGGACAGGGGGTGGAGAGAAATGGGACAGGGGGTGGAGAGAAATGGGACAGGGGGTGGAGAGAAATGGGACAGGGGGTGGAGAGAAATGGGACAGGGGGTGGAGAGAAATGGGACAGGGGGTGGAGAGAAATGGGACAGGGGGTGGAGAGAAATGGGACAGGGGGTGGAGAGAAATGGGACAGGGGGTGGAGAGAAATGGGACAGGGGGTGGAGAGAAATGGGACAGGGGGTGGAGAGAAATGGGACAGGGGGTGGAGAGAAATGGGACAGGGGGTGGAGAGAAATGGGACAGGGGGTGGAGAGAAATGGGACAGGGGGTGGAGAGAAATGGGACAGGGGGTGGAGAGAAATGGGACAGGGGGTGGAGAGAAATGGGACAGGGGGTGGAGAGAAATGGGACAGGGGGTGGAGAGAAATGGGACAGGGGGTGGAGAGAAATGGGACAGGGGGTGGAGAGAAATGGGACAGGGGGTGGAGAGAAATGGGACAGGGGGTGGAGAGAAATGGGACAGGGGGTGGAGAGAAATGGGACAGGGGGTGGAGAGAAATGGGACAGGGGGTGGAGAGAAATGGGACAGGGGGTGGAGAGAAATGGGACAGGGGGTGGAGAGAAATGGGACAGGGGGTGGAGAGAAATGGGACAGGGGGTGGAGAGAAATGGGACAGGGGGTGGAGAGAAATGGGACAGGGGGTGGAGAGAAATGGGACAGGGGGTGGAGAGAAATGGGACAGGGGGTGGAGAGAAATGGGACAGGGGGTGGAGAGAAATGGGACAGGGGGTGGAGAGAAATGGGACAGGGGGTGGAGAGAAATGGGACAGGGGGTGGAGAGAAATGGGACAGGGGGTGGAGAGAAATGGGACAGGGGGTGGAGAGAAATGGGACAGGGGGTGGAGAGAAATGGGACAGGGGGTGGAGAGAAATGGGACAGGGGGTGGAGAGAAATGGGACAGGGGGTGGAGAGAAATGGGACAGGGGGTGGAGAGAAATGGGACAGGGGGTGGAGAGAAATGGGACAGGGGGTGGAGAGAAATGGGACAGGGGGTGGAGAGAAATGGGACAGGGGGTGGAGAGAAATGGGACAGGGGGTGGAGAGAAATGGGACAGGGGGTGGAGAGAAATGGGACAGGGGGTGGAGAGAAATGGGACAGGGGGTGGAGAGAAATGGGACAGGGGGTGGAGAGAAATGGGACAGGGGGTGGAGAGAAATGGGACAGGGGGTGGAGAGAAATGGGACAGGGGGTGGAGAGAAATGGGACAGGGGGTGGAGAGAAATGGGACAGGGGGTGGAGAGAAATGGGACAGGGGGTGGAGAGAAATGGGACAGGGGGTGGAGAGAAATGGGACAGGGGGTGGAGAGAAATGGGACAGGGGGTGGAGAGAAATGGGACAGGGGGTGGAGAGAAATGGGACAGGGGGTGGAGAGAAATGGGACAGGGGGTGGAGAGAAATGGGACAGGGGGTGGAGAGAAATGGGACAGGGGGTGGAGAGAAATGGGACAGGGGGTGGAGAGAAATGGGACAGGGGGTGGAGAGAAATGGGACAGGGGGTGGAGAGAAATGGGACAGGGGGTGGAGAGAAATGGGACAGGGGGTGGAGAGAAATGGGACAGGGGGTGGAGAGAAATGGGACAGGGGGTGGAGAGAAATGGGACAGGGGGTGGAGAGAAATGGGACAGGGGGTGGAGAGAAATGGGACAGGGGGTGGAGAGAAATGGGACAGGGGGTGGAGAGAAATGGGACAGGGGGTGGAGAGAAATGGGACAGGGGGTGGAGAGAAATGGGACAGGGGGTGGAGAGAAATGGGACAGGGGGTGGAGAGAAATGGGACAGGGGGTGGAGAGAAATGGGACAGGGGGTGGAGAGAAATGGGACAGGGGGTGGAGAGAAATGGGACAGGGGGTGGAGAGAAATGGGACAGGGGGTGGAGAGAAATGGGACAGGGGGTGGAGAGAAATGGGACAGGGGGTGGAGAGAAATGGGACAGGGGTGGAGAGAAATGGGACAGGGGGTGGAGAGAAATGGGACAGGGGGTGGAGAGAAATGGGACAGGGGGTGGAGAGAAATGGGACAGGGGGTGGAGAGAAATGGGACAGGGGGTGGAGAGAAATGGGACAGGGGGTGGAGAGAAATGGGACAGGGGGTGGAGAGAAATGGGACAGGGGGTGGAGAGAAATGGGACAGGGGGTGGAGAGAAATGGGACAGGGGGTGGAGAGAAATGGGACAGGGGGTGGAGAGAAATGGGACAGGGGGTGGAGAGAAATGGGACAGGGGGTGGAGAGAAATGGGACAGGGGGTGGAGAGAAATGGGACAGGGGGTGGAGAGAAATGGGACAGGGGGTGGAGAGAAATGGGACAGGGGGTGGAGAGAAATGGGACAGGGGGTGGAGAGAAATGGGACAGGGGGTGGAGAGAAATGGGACAGGGGGTGGAGAGAAATGGGACAGGGGGTGGAGAGAAATGGGACAGGGGGTGGAGAGAAATGGGACAGGGGGTGGAGAGAAATGGGACAGGGGGTGGAGAGAAATGGGACAGGGGGTGGAGAGAAATGGGACAGGGGGTGGAGAGAAATGGGACAGGGGGTGGAGAGAAATGGGACAGGGGGTGGAGAGAAATGGGACAGGGGGTGGAGAGAAATGGGACAGGGGGTGGAGAGAAATGGGACAGGGGGTGGAGAGAAATGGGACAGGGGGTGGAGAGAAATGGGACAGGGGGTGGAGAGAAATGGGACAGGGGGTGGAGAGAAATGGGACAGGGGGTGGAGAGAAATGGGACAGGGGGTGGAGAGAAATGGGACAGGGGGTGGAGAGAAATGGGACAGGGGGTGGAGAGAAATGGGACAGGGGGTGGAGAGAAATGGGACAGGGGGTGGAGAGAAATGGGACAGGGGGTGGAGAGAAATGGGACAGGGGGTGGAGAGAAATGGGACAGGGGGTGGAGAGAAATGGGACAGGGGGTGGAGAGAAATGGGACAGGGGGTGGAGAGAAATGGGACAGGGGGTGGAGAGAAATGGGACAGGGGGTGGAGAGAAATGGGACAGGGGGTGGAGAGAAATGGGACAGGGGGTGGAGAGAAATGGGACAGGGGGTGGAGAGAAATGGGACAGGGGGTGGAGAGAAATGGGACAGGGGGTGGAGAGAAATGGGACAGGGGGTGGAGAGAAATGGGACAGGGGGTGGAGAGAAATGGGACAGGGGGTGGAGAGAAATGGGACAGGGGGTGGAGAGAAATGGGACAGGGGGTGGAGAGAAATGGGACAGGGGGTGGAGAGAAATGGGACAGGGGGTGGAGAGAAATGGGACAGGGGGTGGAGAGAAATGGGACAGGGGGTGGAGAGAAATGGGACAGGGGGTGGAGAGAAATGGGACAGGGGGTGGAGAGAAATGGGACAGGGGGTGGAGAGAAATGGGACAGGGGGTGGAGAGAAATGGGACAGGGGGTGGAGAGAAATGGGACAGGGGGTGGAGAGAAATGGGACAGGGGGTGGAGAGAAATGGGACAGGGGGTGGAGAGAAATGGGACAGGGGGTGGAGAGAAATGGGACAGGGGGTGGAGAGAAATGGGACAGGGGGTGGAGAGAAATGGGACAGGGGGTGGAGAGAAATGGGACAGGGGGTGGAGAGAAATGGGACAGGGGGTGGAGAGAAATGGGACAGGGGGTGGAGAGAAATGGGACAGGGGGTGGAGAGAAATGGGACAGGGGGTGGAGAGAAATGGGACAGGGGGTGGAGAGAAATGGGACAGGGGGTGGAGAGAAATGGGACAGGGGGTGGAGAGAAATGGGACAGGGGGTGGAGAGAAATGGGACAGGGGGTGGAGAGAAATGGGACAGGGGGTGGAGAGAAATGGGACAGGGGGTGGAGAGAAATGGGACAGGGGGTGGAGAGAAATGGGACAGGGGGTGGAGAGAAATGGGACAGGGGGTGGAGAGAAATGGGACAGGGGGTGGAGAGAAATGGGACAGGGGGTGGAGAGAAATGGGACAGGGGGTGGAGAGAAATGGGACAGCGGGTGGAGAGAAATGGGACAGGGGGTGGAGAGAAATGGGACAGGGGGTGGAGAGAAATGGGACAGGGGGTGGAGAGAAATGGGACAGGGGTGGAGAGAAATGGGACAGGGGGTGGAGAGAAATGGGACAGGGGGTGGAGAGAAATGGGACAGGGGGTGGAGAGAAATGGGACAGGGGGTGGAGAGAAATGGGACAGGGGGTGGAGAGAAATGGGACAGGGGGTGGAGAGAAATGGGACAGGGGGTGGAGAGAAATGGGACAGGGGGTGGAGAGAAATGGGACAGGGGGTGGAGAGAAATGGGACAGGGGGTGGAGAGAAATGGGACAGGGGGTGGAGAGAAATGGGACAGGGGGTGGAGAGAAATGGGACAGGGGGTGGAGAGAAATGGGACAGGGGGTGGAGAGAAATGGGACAGGGGGTGGAGAGAAATGGGACAGGGGGTGGAGAGAAATGGGACAGGGGGTGGAGAGAAATGGGACAGGGGGTGGAGAGAAATGGGACAGGGGGTGGAGAGAAATGGGACAGGGGGTGGAGAGAAATGGGACAGGGGGTGGAGAGAAATGGGACAGGGGGTGGAGAGAAATGGGACAGGGGGTGGAGAGAAATGGGACAGGGGGTGGAGAGAAATGGGACAGGGGGTGGAGAGAAATGGGACAGGGGGTGGAGAGAAATGGGACAGGGGGTGGAGAGAAATGGGACAGGGGGTGGAGAGAAATGGGACAGGGGGTGGAGAGAAATGGGACAGGGGGTGGAGAGAAATGGGACAGGGGGTGGAGAGAAATGGGACAGGGGGTGGAGAGAAATGGGACAGGGGGTGGAGAGAAATGGGACAGGGGGTGGAGAGAAATGGGACAGGGGGTGGAGAGAAATGGGACAGGGGGTGGAGAGAAATGGGACAGGGGGTGGAGAGAAATGGGACAGGGGGTGGAGAGAAATGGGACAGGGGGTGGAGAGAAATGGGACAGGGGGTGGAGAGAAATGGGACAGGGGGTGGAGAGAAATGGGACAGGGGGTGGAGAGAAATGGGACAGGGGGTGGAGAGAAATGGGACAGGGGGTGGAGAGAAATGGGACAGGGGGTGGAGAGAAATGGGACAGGGGGTGGAGAGAAATGGGACAGGGGGTGGAGAGAAATGGGACAGGGGGTGGAGAGAAATGGGACAGGGGGTGGAGAGAAATGGGACAGGGGGTGGAGAGAAATGGGACAGGGGGTGGAGAGAAATGGGACAGGGGGTGGAGAGAAATGGGACAGGGGGTGGAGAGAAATGGGACAGGGGGTGGAGAGAAATGGGACAGGGGGTGGAGAGAAATGGGACAGGGGGTGGAGAGAAATGGGACAGGGGGTGGAGAGAAATGGGACAGGGGGTGGAGAGAAATGGGACAGGGGGTGGAGAGAAATGGGACAGGGGGTGGAGAGAAATGGGACAGGGGGTGGAGAGAAATGGGACAGGGGGTGGAGAGAAATGGGACAGGGGGTGGAGAGAAATGGGACAGGGGGTGGAGAGAAATGGGACAGGGGGTGGAGAGAAATGGGACAGGGGGTGGAGAGAAATGGGACAGGGGGTGGAGAGAAATGGGACAGGGGGTGGAGAGAAATGGGACAGGGGGTGGAGAGAAATGGGACAGGGGTGGAGAGAAATGGGACAGGGGGTGGAGAGAAATGGGACAGGGGGTGGAGAGAAATGGGACAGGGGGTGGAGAGAAATGGGACAGGGGGTGGAGAGAAATGGGACAGGGGGTGGAGAGAAATGGGACAGGGGGTGGAGAGAAATGGGACAGGGGGTGGAGAGAAATGGGACAGGGGGTGGAGAGAAATGGGACAGGGGGTGGAGAGAAATGGGACAGGGGGTGGAGAGAAATGGGACAGGGGGTGGAGAGAAATGGGACAGGGGGTGGAGAGAAATGGGACAGGGGGTGGAGAGAAATGGGACAGGGGGTGGAGAGAAATGGGACAGGGGGTGGAGAGAAATGGGACAGGGGGTGGAGAGAAATGGGACAGGGGGTGGAGAGAAATGGGACAGGGGGTGGAGAGAAATGGGACAGGGGGTGGAGAGAAATGGGACAGGGGGTGGAGAGAAATGGGA